>NC_040905.2:126461507-126478507 GCF_004126475.2 Phyllostomus discolor
CTACTTTACTCTTCTTTCTCAAAAGTGCAGCAGCTATTCGGGGTCGTTTATAATTCCATATAAATTTTGAAGTGTTTGTTCTATGTCTGTGAAATAAGCCATTGGTACTTTAATAGGTATTGCATTGAATGTGTAAATTGCTTTGGGTAATATGGACATTTTGATGATGTTAATTTCTTCTGATCCATGAACACGGTATATGTTTCCATTTGTTTGTGTCTTCCTTGATTTCTTTCTTCAGTGTTATGTAGTTTTCTGAATACAGGTCTTTTACCTCTTTGGTTAGGTTTATTCCTAGATATTTTATTTTTGTTTTTGCTATTTCAAATGGGATTTTTTCCTTGATCTCTGCTTCTGCTGTTTCATTGTTGGTATACAGAAATGCCTTTGATTTCTGGATATTGACTTTGTATCCCGCTGTTTTGCCAAATTCATTGATTAGGTCAAGCAGTTTTTGGGTAGAGTCTATAGGATTTTCTATGTATACTATCCTGTCATCTGCAAACAGTGACAATTTTGTTTCCTTCTTTCCGATTTGAATGCCTTTTATTTCTTTTTCTTGTCTGATTGCTGTGGCTAAAACTCCCAGTACTATATTGAATAGAAGTGGTGAAAGTGGACAGCCTTGTCTTGTTCCTGATCTTAGTGGAAAAGATTTTAATTTTTGGCCATTGAGTATGATGTTGGCTGAAGGTCTCTCATATATGGCCTTTGTTACGTTGAGGAATGCTCCCTCTATTCCCATTTTGCTGAGTGCTTTTATCATGAATGGGTGCTGTACCTTATCAAATGCTTTTTTCTGCATCAATTGGTATGATCATGTGGTTTTTGTCTTTGCTTTTGTTTATGTGATGTATTACATTTACTGATTTGTGAATATTGAAGCATCCTTGCATCCCTGGAATGAATCCCACTTGGTCATGGTGCATGACCTTTTTAATGTATTGTTGGATGCGGTTTGCCAGTATCTTGTTGAGGATTTTAGCGTCAATGTTCATCAGTGTTATTGGCCTGAACTTTTCTTTCTTTGTTGTGTCTTTATCTGGTTTTGGGATTAGGATGATGTTGGCCTCATAAAAAGAGTTTGGGAGACTCCCATCTTTTTGGATTTTTTGGAATAGTCTGTGAAGGATAGGGGTTAGTTATTCCTTAAATGCTTTGTAGAATTCTCCTGTGAAACCATTTGGTCCTGGGCTTTTGTGTGTTGGGAGTTTTTTGATTACTGCTTCAATTTCTTTTGTTGTTATTGGTCTGTTCAAGCTTTCTGCTTCTTTTTCATCAAGTTTTGGAAGATTATATTTTTCTAGAAAGTTGTCCATTTCACCTAGGTTTTCAAATTTCTTGGCATACAGCTCTTCGTAGTAATTTCTTACAATCCTTTGTATTTCTGTGGTATCTGTTGTAATCTCTCCTCTTTCATTTCTGATTGTGTTTATTTGGGTCTTCTCGCTTTTTTTCTTGATGAGTCTGCTTAAAGGCTCGTCGATTTTTTTTATCTTTTCAAAGAACCAGCTCTCGGATTCATTGATCTTTAGAATTGTGCTTTTAGTCTCCATGTCATTTAATTCTGCTCTAATCTTGGTTACTTCCTTCCTTCTGCTTGCTCTGGGCTGCCTTTGTTGTTGTTCCTCGAGTTCTTGTAGACGTAGGGTTAGGTTGTTTGTTTGGAATGTTTCTAACCTTTTTGGGTGGGCCTGTGTCGCTATGAACTTCCCTCTCAGGACTGCCTTGGCTGTGTCCCATAAGTTTTGGGTTGTTGTGAGTTCGTTTTCATTTGTTTCCAGAAACCTTTTGATTTCTTCCCTAATGTCATTCTTGACCCATTCATGGTTTAATAGCATGCTATTTAATCTCCATGATTTTGAGCGTTTTTGGTTTTTTCCTTGGGATTGGTTTCTAGCTTCAGTCCCTTGTGGTCTGAGAAAATGCTTGGTATGATTTCAATTTTCTTGAAATTGTTGAGGCTTGTTTTGTGTCCTATCATGTAGTGTATCTTTGAGAATGTTCCATGTACATTTGAAAAGAATGCATATTTAGCTTCTTTTGAATGGAGGGCTCTGTATATATCAGTAAAGTCCATTTCATCAAGGGTATTGTTCAATGCCACAATATCTTTGTTGATATTTTGTTTAGAAGATCTGTCCATTTTTGATAGTGGGGTGTTAAAATCTCCCACTATAATTGTGTTGCTGTGCATTTCTTTCTTGAAGTCCTCTAAGATTTTCTTTATGTATTTTGGTGCTCCTATGTTGGGTGCATATATATTTACAATATTTATGTCTTCTTGATATATTCTTCCCTTGAGTATTATGAAGTGACCTTCTGGGTCTCTCTTTATGGACAGTTTTTGGAAATCTATTTTGCCTGATATGAGTATTGCTACCCCGGCTTTTTTTTTTCCTGTCCATTTGCTTGGAAGATTTGTTTCCAGCCCTTCACTTTCAGCCTGTGTAGGTCTTTTATCCTGAGGTGGGTCTCTGGTAGACAGCAGATATGTGGGTCATTTTTTCTTATCCAATCAGCTATTCTATGTCTTTTGATTGGAGCATTTAATCCATTTACGTTTAAGGTTATTATTGATAGGTACTTATTCATTGTCTTTTATGTACCTGTGTTTCTCTCTCTCTCTCTCTCTCTCTCTCTCTCTCTCTCCCTTCCCTCCCTTCCTTAAACCAGTCCTTTTACAATCTCTTGCAGAGCTGGTTTGGTCGAGGTGTATTCTTTTAGACTTCTTTTGTCTGGGAAGCTTCTTATTTGGCCTTCTATCTTGATCGAGAGCCTTGATGGATATAGTAGCCTTGGTTGCAGCCCTCTGGTTCTCATTACCTGGAGTATTTCTTGCCATTCTCTTCTGGCTTGAAGTGTTTCCATTGAGAAGTCAGCTGTTAGCCTTATTGGGGCTCCCTTGTATGTTACTTCCTTTTTCTCCCTTGCTGCCTTTAAGATTCTCTCTTTGTCTTGAAATTTTGTCATTTTAATTATGATGTGCCTTGGGGTGGGTCTCTTTGGGTTCCTCTTGATTTGGACTCTCTGTGTTTCCTGGATTTGTGGGACTTTTTCTCTCATCAAATTAGGGAAGTCCTCCTTCATTACTTGTTCAACTAGGTTTTCGATCCCTGGCTTTTCTTCTTCTCCTTCTGGTATCCCTATTATACGGATATTATTACGTTTCATATTGTCTTGCATTTCTCTTAATCCCTCTTCATTCTTTCTGAGCCTCTTTTCCTTTTCTTGCTCTTTCTGGATGCTGTTTTCTACTTTGTCCTCCAGCTCACTAATCCAATCTTCTGCTTCATCAAGCCTGCTTCTCATTCCTTCTACTGTGTTCTTCAGTTCAGAAATTGTATTCTTCATTTCCTCTTGACCTTTGTTGAGAGTTTCTATTTCCTTTTTCATGTTTATATAGTTTGCAGTGAGATTGATGCAGTTTCCCTCTAATTTCTGAAAGCTCGTTGTGAGTTCATTGAACTTCCTGGTAATCATTGTTTTGAACTCACTATCTGATAGTTGAGTTGCTTCTATTTCATTTAGCATTTTTCCTGAGGCTTCCTCATTTCCCTTCAATTGGGGGTTGTTTCTTTGTTTCCTCATTGTTCATGGGTTTCTTCTTTTTTTCTTCTTGTTTGTTAATTTGATCTGTTCTAATTCCCTTTAATTATGGTGTGAACTTCTGTGGTAGAATATTTGTGAGATTCAGTGGTGCAATCTCCTTCGTGTATCCTGGTGCTCACAGCTTCCCCCTATTCATATGGTTTTCTGGCGAGTGCAATAATTTTTGATGTCCTGCTTTCAAAAATGATTCGGTAACCTGGCCCCCTTGCTCTGTTTCTCCACTGATCCTCGAGTTTCCCCCCTCTTCACAGAAGCCGAGAAAAACGCTGCCTAGAGTAAAGCCACCATCTTCCCTCTCCTCTGTTCTTTTCTTCTCTGTTCTTTTCTTTTCTCTTCTGTTATGTTATTTTAATTTTTTATTGTCATTCAAGTACAGTTGTCTCCATTTACCCCTGAACACGTTCCACCCATCACCAGCTCCCACCCTAGAACCTACCCGCTTTGGCTTTATCCATATGTCCTTTATACATGTTCCATTATGGCTCTTACACTATGTTCCCCATTATCTCTCCCCCACTCCCTCTGGTTACTGTCAGTTTGTTCTTTATTTCAATGTCTCTGGATGTATTTTGCTTGCTTGTTTGTTTTGTTGATTCGATTCCACTTATAGATAAAATCATATGGTATTTGTCTGTCACTGCCTGGCTTATTTCACTTAGCATAATGCTCTCCAGTTCTATCCATGCTGTTGCAAAGGGTAGGATTTCCTTCTTTCTTTCTGCTGTGTAGAATTCCATTGTGTAAATGTAACACAATTTTTTTATTCACTCATTTACTGATGGGCACTTAGGTTGCTTTCAGCACTTGGCTATTGTAAATTGTGCTGCTATGAACACTGGGGTGCATAGGTTCTTTTGAATTGATGTTTCATGATTCTTAGGATATAATCTCAGCAGTGGGATTACTGGATCGAAAGCAGTTCCACTTTTAGTTTTTTGAGGACCCTCCCTACTGTTTTTTCCAGTGGCTGCACCAGCCTGCATTTGCATGAACACTGAGCTAGGGTTCCCTTTTCTCCACAACCTTGTCAGCACTTGTTGTTTGTTGATTTGTTAATGATTGCAATTCTGATAGGTATGAAATGGTAACTCATTGTTGTTTTAATTTGCATCTCTCTGATGGCTAGTAGTACTGAGCATCCTTTCATATGCCTACAGGCACTCTATATGTGCTCCTTGGAGAAATGTCTGTTTAGGTCCTTTGCCCAATTTTTAATTGGATTGTTTGTCATCCTGGTGTGGAATCATTTGAATTCTTTATGTATTTTGGACATCAAAACCTTGTCTGAGGTATCATTGTCAAATGTATTTTCCCATAAGTTTGGTTCCCTTTTCATTTTGCTGATATTTTTTTCTTTAGCCATGGAGAAGGATTTTAATTTGATGTAGTCCTATTTCTTTATTCTTTCCTTTATATCCCTATCTCTAGAGGGCATAACTGAATATATTGCTACATGGAGTATTTGAGATTTTCCTCCCTATGTTCTCCTCTAGGATGTTTATGCTGCAAGAACTTATATTTACATCATGCATCAAGCTTGAGTTTATTTTTGTGTATGGTGTAAGTTGGGGGTTGAGATTAATGATTTATCTATTTTTTTTTTTTTGCATGTAGCTGTCCAGAGATCCTAACATGATTTGTTGAAGAGGGTATTTTTACTCCATTTATGCTCCTATCCCCTTTGTCAAATATTAATTGACCATAGACATTTGGGTTTGTTTCTGGGCTCACTACTCTGTTCCATTGATCTATGTGTGTGTTCTTATTCCAGTACCAGATTGTTTTGATTACAGTGGCCTCGTGATATAGCTTGAGATCAGGTATTGTGATCCCTCCTACTTTGTTCTTCTTTCTCAGAATTGTGGTGGCTACTTGGAGTCATTTATGGTTTCATATACATTTTTGAAATGTTTGTTTTATATCTGTGAAATACGTCATTGGTATTTTGATAGGGATTACATTGAATCTCTACATTGCTTTTGGTACTGTGGACATTGTGATGATTTTAATTCTTCCAGTCCATGAACATGGTATATGCTTCCATTTATTTACGTCTTCCTTAATTTCTTTTTCAGTGTTCTATAGTTTCCTAAGAATAGGTCTTTAACCTCCTGAGTTGGGTTAATCCTAGGTACTTTATTGTCTTGTTGCTCTTGTAAATAGGATTTTTACCCTAAGTTCTGTTTCTAATTCTAATATTCTAATTCTAATTCTAATTCTGATTCTAATATTACATTGTTGTTTTACAAAAGTGCCTTCGATTTCTGAATATTTACTTTGTATCCCACTGCTTTTCCAAATTTACTTATTAACTCATGTAGTTTTTTGGTGGAGTCTATCTGTTTTCCTATGTACACTGTCATGTCATCTGTGAACACTGAGACCATTCCTTCCTCCTTTCCAATTTGGAAGTCTTTTATTTCTTTATCTTGTGTAATCACTGTACCTAGAACTTCCAATACTATTTTGAATAGGAGTGGTAAATGCAGACACCTTCTCTTTTTTTCTGATCTTTATGAAAAAGCTTTTACTTTTTTCCCACTGAGTGAGATGTTGATTGTAGGTTTCTAGTATACGGCCTTTATTGTGTTGAGGTATGTTCCTTCTACTCCCGCTTTGCTGAGTGTTTTTATCATAAATGGGTGCTGTAGCTTATCAAGTGCTTTGTCAGCATCTATTGATATGATCATGTGATTTTTGTCTCTCACTTTGTTTATGTGATGTATTACGCTTATTGATTTGCAAATATTTGCATCCTTACATTGCAGGGATGAATCCCACTTGATCATGATGCATGATCTTTTTTCTTTTCTTTTCTTTTTTAAAGAGGGAAAGAAACACGAATGTGTGGTTGCCTCTCACGTGGACCCCACTGGGGACCTGGCCTGCAACCCAGGCATGTGCCCCAACTGGAAATTGAACCGGCAACCCCCTGGTTCGCAGCCTGCCCTCAATCCACTGAGCCACACCAGCCAGGCTGATCTTTTTTCATTTTGAAAGATTTTATTTATTTCTCTATTTATTTTTTAGAGAGAGAGGAAGGGAAGGAGAGGGGTATAGAAACATCAATGTGTGGTTGCCTCTCACGCACCCCTTACTGGGGACCTGGCCCACAGCCCGGGCATGTGCCCTGCCTGGAAATTGAACCAGAGGCACTTCGGTTCCTGGCCCTCACTCAGTCCACTGAGCTACACCAGCCAGGGTGGTGTATGATCTTTTTAATGTATTGCTGGATGTAGAATGCCAATATTTTGTTGAGGATTTTAGCATTATGTTCAACAGCGATGCTTTCTTTCTTGAGTCATTATCTGGTTTTGGGATTAGGATGATGCTGGCCTCATATAAAGAGCTAGGGAGTCTTCCCTCTTCTTGAATTTTTTGGAATAGTTTGAGAAGAATTGGGGTTAGCTCTTAAATGTTTTTAAAATTTCCCTCTGAAATAATCCAGCCGAGGACTTTTTGTGCCAGGAGATTTTGATTACTGCTTCAATTTCACTAGCTTTATTGGTATATTAAGGCTTTCTGTTTCTTCTTGATCCAGTTTTGGAAGATTATATGTTTCTAGATAGTCATCTCTTTCACTAAGGTTTTCAAATATCTTGGCATAAAATAGTTCATAGCAATTTTTTATGATCCTTTGTATATTTGTAGTACTGGTTGTAATTTCTCCTCTTTCTTTTCTGATTTTATTAATTTGGTTCCTCTGTCTTTTCTCTTGATTAATCTGATTAAAGGCTTGTAAATTTTCTTTATGTTTTCAAAGAACCAGTTCTCGTATTTATTGATCCTTTGAATTCTTCTTTTAGTATATATGTCATTTAATTCTGCTCTGATGATGATTACTTCCATCTTTCTATGCATTCTGTTGTTGTTCCTCCAGTTCTTGTAGATTTTTTATTTGAAATGTTTCTATCTTTTAAAAAATATTTTATTTATTCATTTTTAGAGAGGGGGAAGGGAGGAAGAAAGAGAGGGAGAGAAACATCAATGTCTGGTTGCTTCTCACGTGGATCCCACTGGGGACCTGGCCCACAACCCAGGCATGTGCCCTGACTGGGAATTTGATCTGGTGATGCTTTGGTTCACAGCCCATGCTCAATCTACTGAGCTACACCAGCCAGGGTTCTATCATTTTTAAGTAGATCTGTATCACTATGAACTTCCCTCTCAGGACTGCCTTCACTGTGTCCCATAGGTTTTGGACTGTTGTGTGTTCATTTCCAATTGTTTCCAGACACTTTTTGATTTCTTCCTTGATCTCATTGTTTACCCATTCATTGTTTAATAACATGTTATTTATTCATTTGTTATTTATTTATGTTTGTTTATTTAAATTACTCTATTGTTGTTCAATTACAGTTGTCTGCATTTCCCCCTACCACTTCCTCCACCCCAACCAAACCCACTTCCTTCCCTTGCTTCCACCCTCCCCCTTGGTTTCATCCATGTGCCTGTCCTTTATAGTAGGTCCTGAAAACCCTTCCCCCCACTGTCCCCTCCCCTCCCCCCGGTTATTGTTGTAGGTTCTTAATTTCAATGTCTCTGGTTATATTTTGTTTGCTTCTTTCTTTTGTTGATTAGTTCCAGTTAAAGGTGAGATCATATGGTATTTGTCCCTCACTGCCTGGCTTATTTCACTTAGCATAATGCTCTCCAGTTCCATCCATGCTGTCGCAAAGGGTAGGAGCTCCTTCTTTCTCTTTGCTGTGTAGAATTCCATTGTGTACATGTACCACAATTTTTTTATCCACTCTTTTACTGATGGGCACTGAGGTTGCCTCCAGCACTTGGCTATTGCAAATTGTGCTGCTATGAACATTGGGGTGCATAGGTTCTTTTGGATTGGTGTTTCAGGGCTCTTAGGGTATAATTCCCAGTCTCCATGAATTTGGGTGTTTTCAAGTTTTCACCTTGAGGTTGGTTTTCAGTTTCAAGCCCATGTGGTCTGAGAAAATGCTTGATATGATTTCAATTTTCTTTTAAAAAATATTTTATTTTAATTGTTGTTGCAGTACAATTTTTCTCTTTTACTCCCATCCCAACCCACCCACCCAGCCCTCCCCTCCTCTCTCCCATTTCCACCCGCCCCTAGTTTTTATCCATGTGTCCTTTATACTTGTTCCTGTATACCCTTCCCCTTTTCCCCTGAAAATCCCCTGAAATTACCTTTCCTCTCCCCTCTGAACTCTGTCAGCCTGCTCTCTATTTCAATGTCTTTGGTTATATTTTGCTTGTTTCTTTGTTTTGTTGTTTAGGTTCCTGTTAAAGGTGAGGTCATATGGTATGCTAAGCGAAATAAGCCAGGAGGTGAAAGACAAATATCATATGATCTTGGATTTTGGGGGGCTTGTTTTGTGTCCTATCATGTGGTTTATCTCTGAACATGTACCATGTGCATTAGAAAAGAATGTGCGTTTTGTTTCTTTGGGGTGAAATGTTCTACATATGTGTATATCAATTGTGTCCATTTGTTCTAGTGTATCTTCAGTGCCACAATATCTTTGTTGAGACTTTGTTTGGAAGACCTATCCATTGTTGACAATGAGGTATTAAAATCCAGTACTATAGATATGTGGCTGTCTATATCTTTCCTGAAGTCCTCCAAGATTTTCCTTATATATTTGGGTGTTCCAATGTTGTGTACATGTATGTTTACAATGTTTATTTCTTCCTGGTGAATTCTTCTCTTGAGTATTATGAAGTGTCATTCTGTGTCTATTTTTATTGCCTTCTTTAAAAGTCTAGTTTGTCTGATATAAGCATTGTTAGGCTGGCTTTTTTTTTTTTTTCCTGTCCATTTGCTTCGGATATTTCTTTCCAACCCTTTACTTTCAATCTCTGTAGGTCCTTTGTCCTGAGGTGGATCTCGTAGGCAGCATATATGCAGGTCCTGGTTTCTTACCCATTCACTTACCCTAAGTATTTTTATTGGAACATTTAAACCATTTATATTTCAGATTATTATTGATAGGTACATATTCATTACCGTTTTCCCCCTTTGTACCTGTGTTCCTCTCTCTCTCACTCTATTCCTTCTTCTTCTTAAAGCATGCCAATTAGCATATCTTGCAATGCTGGTTTCTTGGAGGTATATTCTTTCAGCCTTCTTATGTCTGGGAAACTCCTTATTTCACCTTCCATTTCAAATGAGAGCCTTGCTGGGTACAGTAGTCTTGGTGGCAGGATTTTGTTTTTCATCACTTGGAGTATTCCTTGCAATTCTCTTTTGGCTTGTAGTGTTCCGTTGAGAAGTCAGTTGCTAGCCTTAATTGAGCTCCCTTGTATGTTGCTTCCTGTTTCTCCCTTGCTGCCTTTAAGATTCTCTCTTTGCCTTTGGATTTTGCTGATTTTATTACAACGTGTCTTGGAATGGGCCTCTTTTGCTTCCTCTTAATTGGGACTCTCCATGTTTTTTGGATTTGTGTGACTTTTTCTCTCATAAAATTGGGGAAGTTTTCCATCATTATTTTTTCAAATAGTTTTTCTATGCCTTGCTCTTCTTTTTCTCCTTCTGGTATTCCTATTATACCATTATTATTACATTTCATGTTAGCTTGTAGCTCCCTTACCATCTGTTCATGCTTTCTATGTCTCTTTTTCTTTTCTTACTCTATCTGGGTGTTTTTTTGTTGTCGTTGTTGTTGTTTTACCTTGTCCCCCAGCTTTCTGATTTGATCCTCTGCTTCATCTAGCCTACTTTTAACTCCTTCTAGTGTTTATTTTTGTTTCTCAAGAGTTTATTGTTCATTTTTTCCCTTTTTTGTTTATAGTTTCTATTTCCTTTTTCGTGCTCATGTAGTTCTCACTCACTTCCTTGTAGATGTCTCTGATTTCCTAGACCACCTTTATAAACATTATTCTGAATTCTGTATCTTAGTTTCAGTTACCTCCATTTCATTTACCTCTTTTAGTGGGGAGTCTTCCATTTTTTTATTGCATGTTCTTTCTTTGTCTCCCCATTTTACGTGACTCTTTTTGTTTGTTTCTGTGCTTACTGATGTTTGACTTTGCTAGTTGTCCTTGTAGCATGAACCTCTATGTTAAAAATTCTGTGGGGTTCAGTGGTGTGATCTCTTAGATCTCCTTGTCTGGACACTCTAGGTTTACCCTTTCTTTTGTTTTTGTGAGCTCTCTTGTACTTGGGTTTTTACCTTTTGGTAGTTCCCTTGTTGGTGTTCTTTCTCCTCCAGTGGATATGCTGATGTTCACAGCTCCCATTTACTCTTGTATGTGATCAGTGGCAGGGGTTAGGCAAAATGGACTAAGACAGTGGGAGAACATTTTATGGGATTTATAATACCAGCAAGTAAAGAAGAAATAGGAAATTCTTTGGTTAAATATAGCATTAACTGTGATCTTTTACACAGCTTTCCACTCTTTATAAAAGGTGAGAGAATGATAACACTCTTGTTAGAGGGGAGGATAATTGTGATCTGAATCCAGAAAACAGAGCGCTTGTGCAAGGTTAGATGATGAGATATAGTGAGAGTAAAGGATAGAAAGTAGGTGTAGTGTGAGGAAGAATAGAGTTAACCACAACAATAATAATGTTCAGGATTGAAGTTAATTGTGCAAAGATCAGGGATGGTTGCTGCCTAGTATGTATAATTGTATGCAACAATAATTATTTACAATAGTACTGGAACAACAATAATATGGCAATAAATACATGATTTGGATAACCAGAATAGAAAATACCTGATCAAGAGTTGTGTGTTATTGGAACACAAGTGAAGTGAAAGCAGGAAAATTAAAATCAGTAAAGAGAGAATAAGGAAAACCAGACAAACAATGAGGTTGAACAGAGAAATAAAATGCGGAAAACTAAATCTAAGGAAGAGAAATAAAAATACTAATCAAATAAAAGTGTTAAAAATAATGAAAAGATAATAGTAATACACATAAACAATAAAATGCCAGCTCTATGGGATAGCAAAGTGACTTTTGTCTCGGCTCTTCTGTTTTGGGGTGGTTAGCTTTGTGCTCCCCCTTTCTATCTGTCTCTGGACACTTGGTAACTCCACATCTTATTGTCTCACTTGGGGGAAGAAAAAAAAAGGACAAAGAAAGAGAAAGAGAAAGTAATAATAATAATGCTAAGCCTGCTGTTGACTTTAATCTTGTTCGGTGAGTTCTGCTGGTCTTCTTAGATGTCACAGGAAGAGGGAGACTGGGCTTAGCTTTTATCCCTTCCTATAGTTTTGAGATGAAGGGGAACAGATCTGGGTTGCAATTTCATGGCCTTTTTCAGCCCAGGTCCTTCATGAGGTGCCAGGCTCAATTCATCCACTCGGTCTCTGGCCACCGAGCATGAGTCAATATCAGGCATTGAGCCCAAAACAGGCTGGGTGTACATGATTCTGCTCAGCTATTTAGTGTCCAGGAGTCTCTGGGTGCACAGCATAGGCGAATCTTGGGTGCAGACCCTGAGACTGGCTAGGTGTGCAAGGTTCTGCTCAGCTACACTGTCAGTCTCTTGGTGTGTGTCTTTGAAATCTCCCTCAGGGGGTGCCAGCCACTGCTGCGAGTTCTTAACAAAGCAGCTGCCCACCATTCTTAACAAACACCTGGGTTGTCACACAGTCCAACTTTCCAGCCTGTCCGGAGACTATCTGAGTCAGGGTCTGACACAGCCCAAATCCTTCCTTCTCCAGGTGTCACCTGGCTCCACCATTTCTCTGGTGCCAACGACCACAGTCCCAGTGGATTTGTGCTGCCCCTGTGTGTCTCCCACTTCATCTCCATTAGTCCCAGTGACTTACAGCCTCCAGGTCCCTCCTGGTGCTGGGCTGCCCTCCCTGCTCTGGTAGGGGAGGGAGCTGGTGATCTAATTATCCTCCTTGTATCCTGCTTCAGGCACTGGGCTGGGGGCTGTAGCAGCCTTTGTTCCCACACAGAGCCTAGGGAATCTTACCATCCCAGCACAATCTCCTGATCATCTGTTTTTCAATGTCCTCTGCAATTTTTTGCCTCCAAACTTCACGTAAGCTGTGATTCTGTTGGCTGTTCATTCTGTTCCTCAGAAGATCGGCTAGGTGTTCCAGCTCAGCAGAGGGAGAACTTGGCTCTGATCCTACCTACCTTGCCACCATTGTCCCCCAATTTCTCCAATAAAATAACTTTTAAAACAGACCCCACCCAAAAATTACTAGTAAAAAGCGAATTTGGCAGAGCCGTGGGATACAAAGTTAACATTCAGAAATCAAAAGTATTTTTGTGCCCAAATGACAAAATATCAGAAACAGAAATCAGGAAAGAAATACCATTTGACATAGGACAAGAAAACTAAAGTACCTAGGAATAAACTTAACCAGTGAGATACAAGATATGTACTCAGAAAACTACCCAACACTGAGAAAGAAATTAAGGAAGACACAAATAAATGGAAGCATATACCATGTTCATGGATTTCGAGAATTAAAATCATCAAAATGTCAATATTACCCAAAGCAATTTATAGATATAACACAATCTCTATTAAAATACTAGTGACATATTTCACAGATATAGAGCAAACACATCAAAAAATTATATGGAACTATAAGTGACCCGATTAGCCACAGCAGTTTTGAGAACGAGGAACAAAGTAGGAAGGATCAAAACACTTGATATAAAACTATATTACAAGCCCATTGCAATCAAAACATACTGGTACTAACATAAGAACAGACCAAAGATCAATGGAACAGAAAAGAGACCCTAGAAATAAACCTACATCTCTATGGGCAATTAATATTTGACAAAGTGGAAACATAAAATGGAGTAAAAATAACATCTCCAAAATGGTGTTCCAAAATATAGACAACTACATGCAAATAATGAATCTCAACCATCAACTTACACAATGCACAAAATACATTCAGGTTGGATAACAACATTAATATTAGTCAAAATACCATAAAAGTCCTACACGAGAACAGAGACAGGAAAGTCTCAGATATCCCATGAAGCAAAATTTTCAGTAATTAGTTCTCTAGAACAATGAGCATAAAGAAAAGAATAAATAAATGGGACCTGATCAAATTAAAAAGCTTCTCCATGACTAAAGAAAACATCAATAAATTGCAAGGGGAACCAACCATATGGGAAAGTATATTTGCAAGTGATGCCTCAGACAAAAGATTGATGTACAAAATATAGAGAGAACTCATTGGGCTCCACACAGGAAGAAAAACAATCCAATTCAAAAATAGGCAAAAGACCCAAACAGATATTTCTCCAAGGAAGACAGAGAGAGGGCCCATAGGCATATGAAAGGATGCTCAGCATCACTCAGCATGAGAGAGATGGAAATTAAAACCACAATAAGTTACCATTTGACACTGGTCAAAATGACCATCACAACAAAATCAACAAAAATTGCTGGCATGGTTGTGGAGAACAGGGAACCCTGGTACACTGTTGGTGAGAATTCAGACTGGTGAAACCATTGTGGAATTTCCTCAGAAAACTGAAAATACAACTGTCTTTTGACCCAGGAATTCCATTGCCAGGATTGTACCCTGAGAATCCTGAAACACTAATTGAAAGAATCTATGCACCCCAATGTTCATAGCAGCATAATTTACAATAGCCAAGTACTGGAAACAACCTAAGTACCCATCAGTAAATAAAAGGATCCAAAAACTATGGTGCATTTACACAATGGATTACTAAGCAGCATAAAGAAAGAAGGAGTTCCTACTCTTCAAGAATGAATGGATGGATCTGGAGAGCATTATGCTAAGTGAAACAAGCCAGGCAATGAGAGACAAATGCCATATGATTTCACCTATAAGTGGAACTTATTCAACAAAACAAATACAGAAGCAAAATATAATGAGAGACATTGAAGTAAAGAACAAACAGACAGTAACCACATAAGAGGTGCTAGAGGGATAATGGGGAAAATAGAGTCAGGGTTAACAAGAAATATGTAAAGATGACACAAAGAAAAAACAAAAAGGGTTAGTTTCTAGGGCAGATGCATGGATCGGTGGGAAAGGGGTGACAGGTGGGTGAAATGGACATAACTTTATCTGAGCAACAATAAATAAAGAAAGAAAAACTGGCACTAATCAGAGGGGAGACAGGAGGGTTATAATGGGGGAATATAGGAAAGGATCATCAAGGAACATATATGAAGGACACATGGGCAAAGAAAACGTAGGTAGATTTCAATATGGGAAATGGTGATGTGGGGAAGTGATAGTGAAAAATGTAGACAACTGTATTTTAACAACAACAACAAAAAGAAAAAGATGAATTGCCTAAAAGAGTGAAAAATGAATGAAAGGAACGTAAACTACCAGACACTGAGTTGAAAACAATGGTTATAAGGAATCACTGAGATCAATGAGAATATCAAAAGCTACAGGGCAGCTTCAAGGAACTCACTTCCACCTAAATCAGAATGAAAAAATACATAGAAATAACAGTAAGAAAGAAGAGGAAATAATGAAATTTAAAAATTGAAGAACATATTAGAAGGAATTATAAGCAGGCATGATGAAGCAGAGGAAGGAATCAGTGTGCTGAAGGAAAAGGTAGGTTAAAATTACCAGAAAGAGCAAGACAAGGAAAAAAAAAAACACTAAAAATGAATAGAGAATAAAGATGCTGCAGGACAACATGAAATGCAATAATAATATCTATAAAAACATATAATAATATCTATAATCATACAGTATAAATATATACTAATATATATAATATCAAAGAGACCACACCACTGAACCCCACAGAATTTTTAACATAGAGGTTCATGCTACAAGGACAACTAGCAAAGTCAAACATCAGTAAGCACAGAAACAAACAAAAAGAGTCACGTAAAATGGGGAGACAAAGAAAGAACATGCAATAAAAAAATGGAAGACTCCCCACTAAAAGAGGTAAATGAAATGGAGGTAACTGAAACTAAGATACAGAATTCAGAATAATGTTTATAAAGGTGGTCTAGGAAATCAGAGACATCTACAAGGAAGTGAGTGAGAACTACATGAGCACGAAAAAGGAAATAGAAACTATAAACAAAAAAGGGAAAAAATGAACAATAAACTCTTGAGAAACAAAAATAAACACTAGAAGGAGTTAAAAGTAGGCTAGATGAAGCAGAGGATCAAATCAGAAAGCTGGGGGACAAGGTAAAACAACAACAACGACAACAAAAAAACACCCAGATAGAGTAAGAAAAGAAAAAGAGACATAGAAAGCATGAACAGATGGTAAGGGAGCTACAAGCTAACATGAAATGTAATAATAATGGTATAATAGGAATACCAGAAGGAGAAAAAGAAGAGCAAGGCATAGAAAAACTATTTGAAAAAATAATGATGGAAAACTTCCCCAATTTTATGAGAGAAAAAGTCACACAAATCCAAAAAACATGGAGAGTCCCAATTAAGAGGAAGCAAAAGAGGCCCATTCCAAGACACGTTGTAATAAAATCAGCAAAATCCAAAGGCAAAGAGAGAATCTTAAAGGCAGCAAGGGAGAAACAGGAAGCAACATACAAGGGAGCTCAATTAAGGCTAGCAACTGACTTCTCAACGGAACACTACAAGCCAAAAGAGAATTGCAAGGAATACTCCAAGTGATGAAAAACAAAATCCTGCCACCAAGACTACTGTACCCAGCAAGGCTCTCATTTGAAATGGAAGGTGAAATAAGGAGTTTCCCAGACATAAGAAGGCTGAAAGAATATACCTCCAAGAAACCAGCATTGCAAGATATGCTAATTGGCATGCTTTAAGAAGAAGAAGGAATAGAGTGAGAGAGAGAGGAACACAGGTACAAAGGGGGAAAACGGTAATGAATATGTACCTATCAATAATAATCTGAAATATAAATGGTTTAAATGTTCCAATAAAAATACTTAGGGTAAGTGAATGGGTAAGAAACCAGGACCTGCATATATGCTGCCTACGAGATCCACCTCAGGACAAAGGACCTACAGAGATTGAAAGTAAAGGGTTGGAAAGAAATATCCGAAGCAAATGGACAGGAAAAAAAAAAAAAAGCCAGCCTAACAATGCTTATATCAGACAAACTAGACTTTTAAAGAAGGCAATAAAAATAGACACAGAATGACACTTCATAATACTCAAGAGAAGAATTCACCAGGAAGAAATAAACATTGTAAACATACATGTACACAACATTGGAACACCCAAATATATAAGGAAAATCTTGGAGGACTTCAGGAAAGATATAGACAGCCACATATCTATAGTACTGGATTTTAATACCTCATTGTCAACAATGGATAGGTCTTCCAAACAAAGTCTCAACAAAGATATTGTGGCACTGAAGATACACTAGAACAAATGGACACAATTGATATACACATATGTAGAACATTTCACCCCAAAGAAACAAAACGCACATTCTTTTCTAATGCACATGGTACA
>NC_040905.2:126778707-126879709 GCF_004126475.2 Phyllostomus discolor
TTGGGATCCTGCCCTAAAAATTAAAAATAACTCTTTCATATCAGCAATTATCCAGACAGTATGTGAATTACCCTCATTGTCTCATAAATTTTAAGTTTATTTGAATTGGGGTTCAAACGAGACCCATATATTAACATTAGTTATTGTGCTTTTAAGCCTTCCAAGTAAGTCAGTTTGATAGAGTAGGCAATTAGACAGACATGAGCACAGTAGAAAAAATATAGGCCAGATACAGAAGGTCACCAGGGCAGAAGGCCCTGGGAGTTTTAGCAAAAAGCAAAACTGGGAACAGAAGTATTACAGTGTGCAGCCTCTCTCCCCAGGGAAACCTTTCCTCCCCTAACATATCACTGGTCATGTGGTTTAGACCTCTTGAACTTTCATATTGCTGGTCATTCCTCCCCTGGCTTATTGCTACTTATGTGGTTTAGACACCCTTAGAGAAGGAACAAGGGGACCAGAGAAGAACTTCATACAAGCCTTTGAACAACAACTCCCTTAAACATTAAGCCCTCAGCACATGAGGTTCAGAACCACATCAAATAATCTTAGGAACATAGTTTGTAGTCTGTTAATTACGAAGACAGAGTTTTAGTGAAACTAGAGCTTCAGTTATGTTTCAGCTCCAGGTCCAGTAAAATAGCAAAGCCAGGAAGGGATGACATGGCTGATATCAGGACCAGCTGTGATGACTAATGATCACCTACTCTAGCACCAACCAGTCAGTAGAGAAGTTCCTGAGAGGACACACCTGGAAAGCTGAGGCCTACCCTAAAATCTACACTTTTAGAGAAGCAGATAAAAACCCTCAAGAATTCAGTTCTCTCTCTCTTAGGCCTGCAACAACCCACTCCCTTCCTTCCTCAGGCATGCTCTCTTCTCTCTCTTTTTCACTTTCTCAGTGTTTCTCAGTATCTTTCACTCTCTTTTCATCTTCCTCCCTCTTTATAATTTTTATTGTTTCTCAAGTACAGTTGTCTCCATTTACCTCCCAACCACTTCCCCCAGCCCCACCCATCTCCACCTCGCACCTTCGATCCTAGCTCCCTTTGGCTTTGTCAGTGTATCCTTTAAACATGTACCTTGACAACCCCTCCCTTTTTTCCCCATAATCCCACTCTGGTCACCATCACTTTGTTCTTTATTTCCATGTCTCTGGTTCTATTTTGCTCATTTGTTTTGTTCATTAGGTTCCACTTACAGGTGAGATCATATGGTATGTGACTTTCACTGCCTGGCTTATTTCACTTAGCATGATGGTCTCCATTTCCATCCATGCTGTCTTTCTTTTTTTCTTGATAAGTCTGCTTAAGGGTTTCTCAATTTTGTTTATGTTTTCAAAGAACAAACTCCTGCAGTTTTTGATCATTTGAATTGTTCTTTTAGTCTCCATGTCCTTTAAACCTGCTCTGATTTTTTGTTTTTTTACTGTGAGTCAAGTACAATTGTCTCTATTTTCCCCAAGGCTCTATTTCCCAGTGCTGTGATCTTGGATTGCGCTCAGTGCCTTGCCTCACAATCGCCACCTCGCTGGGTCTGCCGGTTGCCACCCCTCGGCCAGGGTCTGCCAGCTGCCGCTTACACTCTCAGGGTCCACCCGCTGTGGTCTTGCATGACCCAGATGCCTTACATACCCAGTTCCAACACTCTTTGCTGTCCTCGCTGTGACGGGCGCTTGGCTGCCTGACTCCGCCCCTCCTACTGGTCTGCTGGAACCTGTCTATTTTAACTCTGAGTTCCATTCAGATCAATCTTCTGTCAGCTCTGGTTGTTATTCTGTTTCTAAATTGTTGGCTGTCTCTATCTTGGTTGTGCAAGGAGGCACAGTGTTTCTACCTATGCCTCCATCTTGGCTGGAAGTCACCATATGGCTTTTAATTGGAGTATTTAATACATTTACACTTAAAGTTATTATTGACAGATACTTATTCATTTGCCCCACTTTGTACCTTTTTTCCTCTGTCTCTCACTGTTTTTCTTCCTCTTCTTAAAAATTGTCTCTTTAACATAACTTACAGTGCTGGTTTGATGGAAGTGTATTCTTTCAGCTTTTTTTGGTCTGGGAAAGTCCTTATTTCACCTTCCATTTTAATTGAGAGCCTTGCTGGGTAGAATAGTCTTGGTTGCAGGCCTTTGCTTTTCTTTATTTGGAATATTTTTGCCACTCTCTCCCCTCCTGAAGTATGTCTGTTGAGAAATCAGCTGCTAGCCTTATCTGAGCTCCCTTGTATGCTACTTCTTGTTTCTGCCTTGCTGCTTTTAATATTCTCTCTTTGTCTTTAAAACTTGCCATTTTAATTATGATGTGTCTTGGAATAGGCCTCTTTGGGTTCATCTTGATTGGGATCCTCTGTGCTTCCTGTACTTGAGTGGTTTTACACCTCTCTGTGTTAGGGAATTTTCTGCCATTAGTTTTTCAAACAGCGTTTCTATCCCTTGCTCCTTTTCTTCACCTTCTGGTATTCCAATGATTCTAATGTTCATTTCACGTTGCCTTGGAGTTCCCTTAAGCTATCTTCATATTTTTTAGTATTTTGCATGCAGCTGCTCTACCTAGGTATTTCTATCTACTTGTCCTCATTAATTCTTTTCTCAGCTCACTAATTCTGTCCTCAGCTTCATCCGTCCTGCCTGTAATTCTAGTGTATTTTTATTTCAGATATTGTATCCTTCATTTTATCGTGGTTCTTGGTTATGGTTTCCATATCCTTTTTCATAGTATTGTAGTTACCACTTAGTTCCTTGTGGTTTTCAGTGAGTTCCTTGAACATCCTTATAACCATTCTTTTGAATTCTTCATCTGATAGTTTGCTCTTTTCCATTACATTTAGCCCTCTTATTGGGGAACTTCTGTTCCTTTTATTGGTGGTCCTTTCTTTGTCTCCCTATTTTAGGTTACTCTTTTTGTTTGTTTCTGTGGTCCCCAAAGTTCTTCTTTGCAGCTGTCTTCATAGGGTGAAATTCTGTGGTAGGAGTTCTGTGGGACTCAGTGGCTCAGTCTCTTTGATCTCCTTGTCTGGATGCTGAGGGGTTGCCCTTCTTTCTGTTTATGTGGAAACTCTTCTTGTACTTGGGCTTTACCTGTGGGTGGATCCTTTGTTGATGGGGTCTCTTCTTCAGCAGGTTTACTAGTATTCACAACTCCCACCTTGTCTTCTATGCTGTTGTACATGTGTAGATTAACAAAGCAGTATTACCAGACCACCAAACATATGCCAGCAAAAAGAATCCCCTACCACATCATCAGCCTCAACCACAATAGAACTAAGATTAATAAATTTGAAGAGGTATCAAAGATATTATATGCTATGACAAAGAGAATATGAGGTTATTAGAAGAGGGGAAAATGTTGTTGTGTGGCAAAAGAGAAGAGAATTGGTAAGAATTGACAATGAGAAGAAAGGGAGACAGCAAAATTTACAACATAAGTAAAACACAAAAGGGTGATGGGAAAAATGGAGTAAGAAGAGAGAAGATTATACTATGAGATTTGATGTAAAACTGAAAAGGTACTGGACATATCTCAGCAAAATTGCAGAAAACCTGCAGAAGGGGTGCTTGCAATGCCAGCTGAATGAAATTTAATAAGGTTGAAATGGAAATAATATTTAGGAAAAACAAAAAGTTAATATAAGGTATCCACAGTAAAGAAAAATTATTTTGAGAAGATAGGGGAAACAAACTAATAAGAGTAAGGGATAAAGCCCAGGTTGAGAGAGGGGAAAATAGAAAGAGTGAAAGAACAAAAAAAGAGAAAAAAGGCAAGAGATAAAACAGTGAGAAGACACTGAAAATTTTCTGATACTGTCCCAGCCAGTGACTGCCACCCCAGTCACAGCTCTGGTACACTGCTGGCTGTGTTTCTATTATTGTGTCTTTATCCTCCCAGCAACTTTAAGGGTCAAGATCTCTCTTGGTGCAGGTTTGTGACTTCCCTTCTCTGGGAGGGAAGGAGCCTCTAAGTTTCAGTCACTGACCCAGCTCTCCTCCAATGCTCCTGGACTCAGCCTTGGTCTTTGGTGCAGTGTTGAGGGCCCTCCTGTTGGTCTACAAAATCTTTGTACCATCCATTTTTAAGTTTCCTCTGCAATCTTTGGCTTCCAAACTTCATATCAGCTGGGATTCTGTTGGTTGTTTACTCTTTTCTTTGGAAGATCAGCTAGATGTCCCAGTTGGATGCAGGAGCAAATATGTTCACCTCCCACCTACCTTGCTGCCATCTTCCCCATCCCACATCTTTCCTTCCCCTTTCTTCCTTTAAGTTGCATGTCTTTGTTTTCTTTCTCCTAAGCTCCAAGGGCACTTCTCTTGCCTCAGTAAGTTGTTTACTGGGTCCACACAGCTCAGTTGGTTCACTTCTACCTGTGTCTCTTTCTAAATAAACTTTCACTTTACTTGAGTCTTGACTCTGAATTTTTTCCTAGCCAAACTCAAGGACTGATGTCTAACATCTGGTGCTGTTCACCATTAATAGGTTGAGGACACAAGGTGGGCTCTCCCTCACAATCTCCCATCACAAGACTTTGACAAGAGTATTCCCAATGGGTTCCTGAGCAATTTGTGGGTAAGGGGAAGTCAGAACCCCAAGAGGGATTGGCAGGTTTCCTGGAGTATGGGCAGGTTAGAATATAAGCTTAGAAAGCTTCCAGTGTCCTCATCTTACAGGACAGAAATCAAGCCCCCCACTGGTATAGAAAGCCTTCCTGAAACAGACACCTGCCAACTCCAGTCACAACTTTTAATCATTCACTTTATGCACTGACTCATTCATTCATTCACCCACTCATTCAACAAGTACTCATTCATCAAATATTTTTAAGGTCTTAATACATGCTGAGCACCATTTTAGGTAATGGGAATACAGAAGTGAACTAAATAGACAATAGTGCTTCTCTTCGTAGAGCATATATTCTAGAATAGGGAAACATAATGACTGAAAATAAAGAGATAGAATGTATAGTATAGTTTCTGATCTGTATAGATGCTGATAAATGCTAAGAACAAAACCTAAAACAGGGAAGATTTGAAAGTGATAAGGTGAGGGAGATGTGTGGACATTTTAAATAGGGTGATCATATGGAAAGCTTTATTCAGAAGTTAGCATTTGACTGAAGATAGCAAAGAAGTGAATTGTTTGCATTGCTGGGGGTAGGGGGGAGGTATGGGGAGAAGAAAGTCTTTTCCTCTCCTTTTTGTTCTCTTCTGAGATGCTCTCTGGCTACCTCTCAGCCTTGCCTCATCACAAGGCTTCCCTCAACTCTGGGCCCCATTTTATTTCAATGTTCTGCACTGAGCCTTTAGCCCTGCCTTTGCCCATGGCTCTGCCCATGAACCCCAGTTGTCTCTGCACCTGCCCTCTGGCCTGATGTCCCTTGTGGCCCCTCTGTGTCCCCAGGGCATCCTTAGCCCCAATCCCATAAATTCCAAGACTAGCTCCTGCATTCATCCTCCACCTTCCACCAGTGGAAGAGTGCCATAATGGAAAACTTTTATTAGTAAGCATAATAAGAAGAATAGGTACACAGAAGGGCTTACTACCAACTGGCCTCTGCGCTGAGCACTAAATGTTCCTTGTCTCCACCAGAGTTCCACAGAGATACTTCTGTTCCAGCCACCGTAATCTCTCATAAATGAAGCAGCAGCCTCCCTTCTTGTCCCTCTGCTTATTCTCTTTGCTTTCTTCTATAAGTTGTTAGAGATTTCCTTTTTTAAACATAATGTAGATCAGGTCTTTCTAGGTTGTCCTCTCTCACCCACCTCTGCTTCTAGCACTCTCAGCCACATCATCCCTGTTTGTATTATTATTTCTGGGTGTACTTTGTATATGTTTCTACACTCATTAATATAAGTGTCTTTGTTCATTGTGTTTTCCTTACCACCTAGAACAGTGCCTGACCCAGATTTTGATCTCAACAAATGTTTGTTGAATTGGTCAATGAACAAGTGACCTAATTTAATTCTCTACCAGCTCTGTGGTCAGTTTCTTTGGCTCTCAACCATGACCAAGCATTAAGGAGCTTTAAAAAATTACTGGTGCTGGAAACCACACCTAACAGGTTCATATTTCTTTGACCTGGAGTGGGTTTAGTTTGAGCACTTTTAAAGCTCCCAGGTGATCTTGATGTGTAGCCACCTATGCTAAAATCCACACTTAAATTTTGTAGCCACCTTGGCAGAAGGAAGGATGACAGGGTAGGAGCTGTCAGTGTCAGTCAGAATTTCCATCTTACTCAAACTCATACCTGCAGAAAGCCTGGCTACTTTCAGGACTGCTGGGGCCAAACCAGGTTGGGGCAGCAAACTTTGTGGCACTTGAGGAGTGAAGCTGTGGTCCAAAGGGCAACTTCTGGCTTCCCTTTATGACCAGAGTAGGACCAGCAGGCAGCTGAATTTCTAAAGAAATTCAGAGGCAGAAATGACATCCCTCCCTAGACATATGAGGACACAATGGCCTCAGCAGCAATGTTCCGAGTTCTGGGGTTCTGGAGCACTAGGTGGCCTGGAAAAAAATGTGCTATTGTGAAGTAAGAGCTCCTCCTACCCTTGCTGCGATGAGCTTGGTCATGGAGGTGGTAGGGAGCTGGAGATCTCCTAGAAGCCAGAAACAAAACAAACTATGGGGCTCTGGGGGACATAGAAGATTCCTGAACTTCATGCCTAAAAATTGAAAACTGAATCCCAAGCTCTGTTTCTAACCAGCTGTGTGGCCTTGGGCATGTCACTGGGTATTCTGCAGCTTAGTCCCTTCTCCAAAAAATGACATACAGCTCACAGGGGTGTTAAAGAAGAGGGAGTGTGGAAAGTGAACAGCATGCTACCTAGAAGGCAGAAAGCCCTGTCCTGTCCTCCCCTTCTTGTACCCTCCCCATCTGTGCCAGCCACACTGGCCTTCTTAATGTTCTGTAATGGAGAGAACCTCCCTCCACCCCAGAAGTTAAGAAAGGGTTGGGAAGTGCCAAGGGTAGCACATGAACAGCAGCCACAATGTGGCTGCCAAAGCAGTGCATGTCACCTGATAACTAGGGCAACATATTCTGGAAATGCAGGAGGTTCTGGGGACAGGAGAGGCCTTTATGTAAAAGGGAGAGCACACAGAAACACCACACCACCCTCTAGGATTTATGCACATTCCCAGCCACTGGGAACTGGAGTTACTGGGTCCCAGGTCTTAAGGATCCTGTGATCCAGGAATGTTCCCAAGTCCCCTCCCTGAGAACTCCAGACTGCCTGGAGTACAGCAGGCACTAGGCCTGTAAAAGGAAAGAGGAAGATGCTCTGTTACTGAACCCAAACAGTAAGAGGGGGAGGTACTATCCTCTGCTGCCTACCAGGACAGAGTTCAGTGGAAAGGATCTTTATTTAACAATCATAACAAAGGCAAAGAAGGGAAAAAAAAAACAAAATAGCTAATTAAATATTTGAGACAATCATATATTTGAAATAATGGCTAGTTTCTGCCTCAAAGCCAAATTCCTCTAAGACACCCAAAGAAAAGTCACCCTGTCACACTCTTTGCCAGCTCATTTCAAGGTTGTGTCAGGAACCTCTTCTCCCATCCAAAAGTATCGTAAACATAGGTGGCTTAGGTAGTCTCCAATTGCCCTCTACCTTCAGGCATCTTTCAGAGTCTGTGCATCCAGGCCTTCTACCCATGGTGTACTGTCCTCTTCTTACTGCTGCTCACAGAAACACACTGGCAACTGGTGGCAGATGTCTTCATGACTGTCAACATGCCCTCTGCTGGGAGAGGGGTGTGGGGCTTGTGGCCATTGACAGGTACATGCAGGGGAGGGGTGTGGAATGGGGTCTTCCCCTGGCAGGCCTAAATGGGCAACTATTGACAGGCTCATGTGGGCAAGGAGCCAGCTGCTGACAGGTACATGCTGCATTGTAATGAATTACAGATTTTGAGGTATGAAGCCTACCATTAATAGGCCCAAGCCTCATCCCCATGCCCCTCCTGTCCCTAATGTCCTGAGCCCAGGAATTCCAGCTGGCTAGGAAGAAGGGAGATCAAAAGGAGCTGCATTTCCACATGATGCTGCTTCTATTTTTCAAATGAGTCTCCCTCCCAGAATTCCTTGCATATACAAGTGCATTTCACCCTGGTTGCCAGGGCAAAACATGCAAGCATCTCTCAAACCCTCACCGATTTCCAGGGGTGGGGACCCTCATTAAAACTCTCCCTTTAACACTCTGGATATTTGTGATCTTACAAGGGCATATGGATGAAGGTCTTATTCTTCTGTAACTACTTCCTTCTGGCCAAGGACATAGTCTGACCTATACCCTGGTCCATAGCTCCCTAACAAAGGGGTTTTTGGAGTGGAGGAGAGTCTTCATGGGAGGGAGAAGAATATTGCAATGTGCAGTTCAGTTAGTTTTCCCTGGAAAGTGGCATGTGCAATGTCCAAACGATTGCATTGATGGAGATACTGGCAACCTGGTTTTGCTCTGGAGGTGACAAAGTTGGCAGAGGGTTAGAGGCACAATCAAACCACAACAACTAAGTAACCAAGGTAGGGACTGTTACATTTTCCCCCTTTTAAGGCTTCTGGATTTTTTCTGTCCAAACCTTTAAGGCAGAGAAGGAGACCAGTTTCAAAAGAAAGCCAAAATGGCATCCCATACTTCACTACCTGAACCACCTAGTCCAGCCAAACTGTTGAGTCTTATGAAGAGATGAAGTGGGTGGGTTTCTCAATTGGGGAGGATGTTCATCTGAAAGGCCTTTGCTGGAATGATATTAAGTAATGACATGTGAACTAGTTCAACTTCAAAGTGAAAACAAACGTTGAGAACAGTTAGCTGCACTAAAGTCCAATTTTCACAATTATCACCAGGCCTTATATCTTTTGTTACTTTACTATCCAATCTAATGTGAGGTTTTAACCTTTAGAAACCTCAATTTATTTTCAAAACAAAACAGCAGAAAGAAATAAGGAAGTACTAGAACTAGGTTTAGAACCTTGGCTCTCAAAGATGATAAGCTGCCTCATAATTCACCAATGAATCATCTAGTCCAGCCAAACAATTGAGTCTTAGGAGGTGGTAATGCAGGCTTCTCAAGTGGGGAAGATGTTCAGCTGCAAGACCTTGTCAAGCAGTGACAATTTGACAAATCCTTCATATAACTAGTTCAACTTCTAAATGTAAACAAACTTTGAGGACAGTGAGCTATATTAAAGTCCACTACCCATAATTATCTCTATGCCTTATATCATTTGTTACTCTACTTTTCAACTGAATGTGAAGTTTTAACCTTTTGAAACCTCAATTTCTTTTCAAAACAGCCAAAGCAAAGACAAAGTTTCAGGGAAAAGGGAAGCAGAGGATTGGAACTAGCCTTAGAACCTTGTTTCACATCTACCAGTCACACTAAACAGTCACACAGACAACCTCTCCTAGGTACAAATGGCACAAAGGCCAAATGGCAGAGACATTTCCTCACTTCAACTGGTATCACAAATGGTCATGGCAGAAAAAAAAAACAGCTAAGTTACCTCTAGTCCCCACAAGATCATAAAGAACCAAGAACTGAGGTTTCTTTCATTTCAAGTTAAGTGTTTCAGAACTTTCTATACTCATTCAGATCAAGGAGTCAAAAGTCCCAAGGTTTTCAAAAATAAGTAAAATGAAGGAAAATTGTCCCTTTGTATCAGGAGGGTCATTGTCTTCTCCAAAATCTCCTTCCAGAGTGCAGGTTTAGCTGTATTTTTCAGCACTGACCACAGCAGTCATGTTCAAATTCTCCTATTGTGCCCATTTTATTTGTGTATGGTGGATCCGAAGCTTAATTCCCATGAGCATTAGAGAAGAATGCATTGTCAACAGGATGTCATAGAAACCAGTCCATTTCTCAGCTAGCTAATGTTCAGGTCCTTGAGTCTTCTGAGTCTTTATTTAGTAAGACTAGGTCTCCAGGTGATGAGCACACTTGTGCAAAATAGTGTTTGCCCAAAATATATATATGGTTTAATTTCGACTCATGTTCCAAATCTAAAGGGGGAATTCCTAAAACAGAGATTTAAAAGGGTTTCCCATAAACTATTTCAAAAGGGTTTAACTAGAGCCCACTTCTGGGTGCCATCATAATTCAGTCCAAAGCAATGGAGGGTTCCTTGTCCCTTCAAATGTATTTCCTGGAATGCTTTTGCCAGGGCCTTCTTTACTGTGTGCTTCATTGTCTTCAGTCTTTTCCATAAATTGGAGTCTTTAAGATGCATGTAGTTACCAGTGTATTTTCAGTGCCTGTCCAACTTTCTGGCAGACTTCCAAAGTGAGTGATGGTCTTCTGTCACTCTGAATGCTGTGAGAAAATCCAAACCTAGGAATCACTTCTTTAAGTGAAATTTACATTATTTTTTATTTTTTAAAAAATTTCATTGAAATTTTATTATTTTTAAGATTTTATTTATTTATTTTTAGAGGGAGAGGAAGAGAGAGAGAAAGAAAAAGAAAGAAACATCGATGTGCAAGAGAAACAGGGACCTGGCTCACAACACAGACATGTGTCCTGAACAAGAATCAAACCAACGACCTTTTTATTTTTTTAATTTTTTAATTTTTTTTATTTTAATCATTGTTCAAATACAGTTTTCTCCTCTTTACTCCCAATCCAGTCCCCCCTCCAACCCTCCCCACTTCCCTCCCATTACCACCCTCCCTTTAGTTTATGACCATGTGTCCTTGAGGTTTGTTCCTGTGAACCCTTCCCACTGTCCCCTCAAATTCCCTCTTCTCTCCCCTCCGGCCACCGTCAGCCTGTCCTCTATTTCAGTGTCTTTGGTTATGTTTTGCTTGTTTCTTTGTTTTGTTATTTAGGTTCCTGTTAAAGGTGAGATCATGTGGTATTCGTCTTTTACTCATTGGCTTGTTTCGCTTAGCATAATGTTTTCCAGCTCCATCCACGCTGTTGCAAAAGGTAGGAGCTCCTTCTTTCTTTCTGCTGCATAGAATTCCATTGTGTAAATGTACCATAGTTTTTTGATCCATTCATTTACTGATGGGCATCTTGGTGGCTTCCAGCATCTAGCTATTGTAAGTTGTGCTGCCATGAACATTGGGATGCATAGGTTCTTTTGAATTGGTGTTTCAGTATTCTTAGGATAGAGTCCCAGCAGTGGAATTGCTGGGTCAAAAGGCAGCTCCATTTTTAGTTTTCTGAGGAAGTTCCATACTGCTTTCCATAGTGGTTGTACCAGTCTGCAGTCCCACCAGCAGTGCACTAGGGTCCCCTTTTCTCCACAACCTCTCCAACACTTGTTGTTTGTTGCTTTGTTTATGATGGCCATTCTGACTGGTGTGAAGTGGTATCTCATTGTAGTTTTAATTTGCATCTCCTGATAGCTAGCGATATTGAACATCGTTTCATGTATCTTTGGATTTTCTGTATGTCCTCCTTTAAGAAGTGTCTGTTCAAGTCCTTTGCCCACTTTTTAATTGGATTCCTTGTCTTCTTAGAGTGCGGTCTTGTAAGTTCTTTATACATTTTGGAGATTAAACCCTTGTCTGAGATATCATTGGCAAATATGTTTTCCCATACAGTTGGTTCTCTTTTTATTTTGATACTGTTTTCTTTAGCTGTGCAGAAGCTTTTAATTATGATGAAGCTTTTAATTATGGTTGCACGTGGCTGTCCAGTTCTCCCAACACCATTTGTTGAAGAGGCTATTTTTATTCCATTTAATGTTGCTGCTCCCTTTGTCAAATATTAATTGACAAGAGACTTGGGTTTATTTCTGGGCTCTCTGTTCTGTTCCATTGGTCCATGGGCCTGTTTTTATGCCAGTACCAGGCTGTTTGACTACAGTGGCCTTGGAGTATAGTTTAGTGTCAGGTATTGTGATCCCTCCTACTTGACTCTTTCTCAAAATTGCAGCAGCTATTCGGGGTCATTTATAATTCCATATAAATTTTTGAAGTGCTTGTTCTATGTCTGTGAAATATGCCTTTGGTACTTTAATAGGTATTGCATTGAATGTGTAAATTGCTTTTGGTAGTATATGGACATTTTGATGATATTAATTCTTCCAGTCCATGAACACGGTATATGTTTCCATTTGTTTGTGTCTTCCTTGATTTCTTTCTTCAGTGTTGTGTAGTTTTCTGAATACAGGTCTTTTACCTCTTTGGTTAGGTTTATTCCTAGATATTTTATTTTTCTTTATGCTATTTTGAATGGGATTTTTTCCTTGATCTCTGCTTCTGCTGTTTCATTGTTGGTGTACAGAAATGCCTTTGGTTTCTGGATATTGACTTTGTATCCCGCTGTTTTGCCGAATTCATTTATTAGGTCAAGCAGTTTTTTGGTAGAGTCTATAGGATTTTCTATGTATACTCTCATGTCATCTGCAAACAGTGACAGTTTTGTTTCCTCCTTTCTGATTTGAATGCCTTTTATTTCTTTTTCTTGTCTGATTGCTCTAGCTAAAACTTCCAGTACTATATTGAATAGAAGTAAAAGTGGACAGCCTTGTCTTGTTCCTGATCTTAGTGGAAAAGATTTTAGTTTTTGGCCATTGAGTATGATGTTGGCTGAAGGTCTCTCATATATGGCCTTTATTATGTTGAGGAATACCCCCTCTATTCCCACTTTGCTGAGTGTTTTTATCATGAATGGGTGCTGTACCTTATCAAATGCTTTTTCTGCATCAATTGATATGATCATGGGGTTTTTGTCTTTGCTTTTGTTTATGTGATGTATTACATTTACTGACTTGCGAATATTGAACCTTCCTTGCATCCCTGGAATGAATCCCACTTGGTCATGGTTTATGATCTTTTTAATGTATCGTTGGATGCGGTTTGCCAGTATTTTTTTGAGAATTTTAGCGTCAATGTTCATCAGTGATATTGGCCTGAAGTTTTCTTTCTTTGTTGTGTCTTTATTTGGTTTTAGAATTAGGATGATGTTGGCCTCATAAAAAGAGTTTGGGAGACTCCCATCTTTTTGGATTTTTTGGAATAGTCTGTGAAGGATAGGGGTTAGTTCTTCCTTAAATACTTTGTAGAATTCTCGTGTGAAACCATCTGGTCCAGGGCTTTTGTGTGTTGGGAGTGTTTTGATTACTGCTTCAATTTCTTTTGTTGTTATTGATCTGTTCAGGCTTTCTGCTTCTTTTTCATTGAGCTTTGGGAGATTATATTTTTCTAGAAATTTGTCCATTTCATCTAGGTTTTCAAATTTCTTGGCATACAGCTCTTTGTAGTAATTTCTTACAGTCCTTTGTATTTCTGTGGTATCTGTTGTAATCTCTCCTCTTTCATTTCTGATTGTGTTTATTTCGGTCTTCTCTCTTTTTTTCTTGATGAGTCTGCTTGTCGATTTTGTTTATCTTTTCAAAGAACCAGCTCTTGGATTCATTGATCCTTAGAATTGTGCTTTTAGTCTCTATGTCATTTAATTCTGCTCTGATCTTGTTTTTTTCCTTCCTTCTGCTTTCTCTGGGCTGCCTTTGTTGTTGTTCTTCGAGTTCTTGTAGATGTAGAGTTAGTTTGTTTGTTTGGAATGTTTCTAACCTTTTTAGGTGGGCCTGTATTGCTATGAACTTCCCTCTCAGGACTGCCTTGGCTGTGTCCCATAAGTTTTGGGTTGTTGTGAGCTCATTTTCATTTGTTTCCAGAAACCTTTTGATTTCTTCCCTAAGTTCATTCTTGACCCATTCATTGTTTAATAGCATGCTATTTAATCTCCATGATTTTGAGTGTTTTTGTTTTTTTTTTTTTCCTTCAGGTTGGTCTAGCTTCAGTCCCTTGTGGTCTGAGAAAATGCTTGGTATGATTTCAATTTTTTTGAAATTGCTGAGGCTTGTTTTGTGTCCTATCATGTGGTCTATTTTTGAGAATGTTCCATGTACATTTGAAAAGAATGTATATTTAGCTTCTTTTGTATGGAGGTCTCTGTATATATCAGTAAAGTCCATTTCATCAAGGGTATTGTTCAATGCCACAATATCTTTGTTGATATTTTGTTTAGAAGATCTGTCCATTTTTGATAGTGGGGTGTTAAAATCTCCCACTATAATTGTGTTGCTGTCCATATCTTTCTTGAAGTCCTCTAAGATTTTCTTTATGTATTTGGGTGCTCCTATGTTGGGTGCATATATATTTACAATATTTATGTCTTCTTGATGGATTCTTCCCTTGAGTATTATGAAATGACCTTCTGCGTCTCTCTTTATGGACCTGTTTTGGAAGTCTGTTTTGTCTGATATGAGTATTGCTACCCCGGCTTTTTTTTCCTGTCCATTTGCTTGGAAGATTTGTTTCCAGCCCTTCACTTTCACCCTGTGTAGGTCTTTTATCCTGAGATGGGTCTCTTGTAGACAGCAGACATGTGGGTCATGTTTTCTTATCCAATCAGCTATTCTATGTCTTTTGATTGGAGCATTTAATCCATTTACATTTAAGGTTATTATTGATAGGTACTTATTCATTGTGTTTTATGTACGTGTGTTCCTCTCCTCTCTCTCTCTTTTCCCTCTCTTCCTTAAAGCAGTCCTTTTAGAATCTCTTGCAGAGCTGGTTTGGTTGAGGTGTATTCTTTTAGACTTCTTTTGTCTGGGAAGTTTCTTATTTGGCCTTCTATCTTGATTGAGAGCCTTGCTGGGTAAAGTGGCCTTGGTTGCAGACCTCTGGCTCTCATTACTTGGAATATATCTTGCCATTCTCTTCTGGCTTGAAGTTTTTCCATTGAGAAGTCAGCTGTTAGCCTTATTGGGGCTCCCTTGTATGTTACTTCCTTTTTCTCCCTTGCTGCCTTTAAGGTTCTCTCTTTGTCTTGAAATTTTGTCATTTTAATTATGATGTGCCTTGGGGTGGGTCTCTTTGGGTTCCTCTTGATTTGGACTCTCTGTGTTTCCTGAATTTGTGTGACTTTTTCTCTCATCAAATTAGGGAAGTTCTCCTTCATTACTTGTTCAACTAGGTTTTCGATCCCTTGCTTTTCTTCTTCTCCTTCTGGTATCCCTATTATACGGATATTATTACGTTTCATATAGTCTTGCATTTTTTTTAATCCCTCTTCATTCTTTCTGAGCTTCTTTTCCTTTTCTTGCTCTTTCTGGATGCTGCTTTCTACTTTGTCCTCCAGCTCACTAATCCAATCTTCTGCTTCATCAAGCCTGCTTTTCATTCCTTCTACTGTGTTGTTCAGTTCAGAAATTGTATTCTTCATTTCCTCTTGACCTTTGTTGAGAGTTTCTATTTCCTTTTTCATGTTTATATAGTTTTCAGTGAGATTGATGTAGTTTCCCTCTAATTTCTGAAAGCTCATTGTGAGTTCATTGAATTTCCTGGTAATCATTGTTTTGAACTCACTGTCTGATAGTTGAGGTACCTCTATTTCATTTAGCATTTTTCCTGAGGCTTCCTCGTTTTCCTTCAATTGGGGGTTGTTTCTTTGTTTCCTCATTGTTCGTGGGTTTCTTCTTTTTTCTTCTTGTTTGTTAATTTGATCTGTTCTAATTCCCTTTCATTATGGTGTGAACTTCTGTGGTAGAATATTTGTGAGATTCAGTGGTACAATCTCCTTCACGTATCCTGGTGCTCACAGCTTCCCCCTATTCTTTTTTGTGATCAGTTGGAGGAGTAAGGCAAAATGGTTTAAGACAGCAAGACAGTATACTATGATATTTACTTTAGCAGCCAGTAGAGAAGAGATGGGTTATCCTTTGACTCCTTATAGTGTTAACCGTGATCCTCCACTCCAGTATCCACAATGTAGAAAGGATGGAAAGAAGGTAAGACTCTTATTGGGGACGAGAAGATTGTTAGTTGGATCTAGAAAGCTGTGAGGCTGTGAGAGGTCAGATTCTAAGGTAGGGTTGGAGTAAAGATTAGTATATAGGAGTAGTGAGTAAAAGAGTAGAGACAACCCCCACAATAGGATAGTTCAGAAAATTGCAAAGTGGGCTGAGATCAGGTAGGGGTATTGAGAAGCATTTACAATTGTATAGACTAGGTCTTACTAGCAGTAATAGTAAAGTGACAGTCTTGTGGCAGAATTGATGAGGTCTAGATAATAAGAATAAAGAGTATAGAACCTTGAGAGGTGTATTAATGGAACACAGATGAAGGATAGTAACTTATCAATACCTTGTGACTGAGATACCAGGGGGAACCTATCAAATGACAGTATAACCAGCCAAGGAAAGAAGATTATACAGAAAGAAAAAAGAATACCATAATATTATTAAAATAAAAAATGTCAGGAGAGTGAGTAAAATATAATACAAATTTACAGTAACTTGGAAGATTAAAAAAAAAGGGAAAGAAAAGCAGAAGATGTAGTGCAGGAGAGATAAATTTGGAGTGGAAAGAATAATATTAGGATGAATGGAAGAGAAACATAGGGGATTGCAAGATAAAAATAATAAGAATTGAAAATTAAAATGTCACATAAAACACAAGATAAAATCAATCAACCAACAACAGCTGGAGAAACCAAACAAAACCAAAAAAAAAACCAACAAAAAACCAAAAAAAAACCCCCAAAACAAACCTCTTGTTGGTTTCTAACTGGCCAGACCAGTTTTTCTGATCTTGCTGGCTTCAGCTGGCTGAGAGACCTCTGAAATGCTTCTCTCTGTCCCAGCCAGATCTCAGCAAGTCTGTCAGGTAGCCTGGGCACTCCAGAACACACTGGCTGTTTGGATCTCACTTCCACGTTCTTCTGGACTCCGGGGTCCTGCAGGTTTCCAGCTCTATGATCTCAGGAGGCACCCGTGACGTTTTGGGATTCATTGCGCCCTCCCTGGGGATCGTAAGAGGGTGCACCCTCCCCCAAACTTTTGAGATTTGGGGTCTAGGATCGCCCTTAGCGCCTCGCTGCGACCCTTCCAGGATCAAAGCGCTCAAGAGTCAGTCATCCTGACAGTGCTCGAGCCAAGCTGTTTCCAGCTCCGTATTCCCCGCTGAACCGCACTCCAACCGGGTGTTGGCGCCTTTCCCTGCTCCCCTGGTCAGGCTGGCTGGAAATCTCTGAGCCACCACTGTAGGAACGCACCAAGCGCCAAGTCCCTCCGGGATCGGGATTGCAGCGCGAGATTCAGGCCTCCCTATGGGGCGCGAGTGGAGCACGGCCTGGTTCTGTACTCTCCACCGATCTACACTTCCACCTGGCTAGGGGTGCAGGTGCCCTTTCAGGCTGCCCCTGGTCCTGTTGGCTAGAGTCCCTCACTCCTCCCAGGTCTCTGGGTGGGTGTTCATAGACCCTGGGCGATTTTTTCCTAGTCCAACTGACCAATCTGTTCCTTTTAGCAACACGTTCTCCCCTGGAGTTGCTCACCCCCGTATTTGGGGGAGGGAGCAGCGACTTTCCTCTCCCAGGAGCCCTGGGGCAGACCCCGGAGCACTGGGCGGGCTTGGGGTCTGCATACCCCTAGACCCCCCCCCCCCCCCCCCCCCCCCCCCCCCGCGCTGATCCCTGGGCCCCTTTTGTCCTGTAGCCGTCTCCTTACTGTCTAGTTTTCCAGTGAGTGCAATAATTTTTGATGTCCTGCTTTCAAAAGTGACTCGGTAACCTAGCCCACCTGCTCTGTTTCTCCACCGATCCACGAGTTTCCCCCCTCTTCACAGAAGCTGAGAAAAACACTGTCTAGAGTAAAGCCACCATCTTCCCTCTCCCCCAACGACCTTTTGGTTTGCAGACTGGCACTCCACACACTGAGCCACATTTACAATAGCCAAGGGCTGAGAGCAACCTAGCTAGGTGCCCATCAGTAAATGAGTGGATCAAAAAACTGGTACATTTACACAGTGGAATACTACACAGCAGAAAGAAAGAAGGAGCTCCTACCCTTTGCAATGGCATGGATGGATCTGGAGAGCATTATGCTAAGTGAAATAGGCCAGGCAATGAAAGACAAATACAACATGACCTCATCTGTAAGTGGAACCCAATCAACAAGACAAACAAGCGAGCAAAATATATCCAGAGACATTGAAAAAAAGAACAAATTGACAGAAAACAGAGGTAAGGGAGGAGGGAGAAAACAAGGGAAAGAAGGTAAAGCATTGTCAAGGAACATGTATAAAGGATCCATGGACAAAGCCAAAGGGGGAAAAATGGAGGGTGGGAGGTGGGTGGGTAGAGTGGAAGAATGTGGTGGTGGGAAAATGGAGACAATTGTATTTGAACAACAATATAAATGATAAAAAATAAAATAAAATACAAAAAAAAGTTTCACTACTTCAGTCACCTTCTCAGTTCTAGTGAATATGCCTCTGCTCATCCCAGAAAAGTGTTCACAAATATGTGTTTGTAATAGGAATTTGAAATTCCCTTTGATTTTAAGCATTTGTCTAAAAACCTACCTGCAAGTACTCAAATGACAATAACCCTTTATATTGTAATCCCTTTCTGGTTGTGCATGCTCTAAGGATTGTTTTTGGCACATATCTGACAGGCTTGAGAGATCCTCTGAATGGGCCTTTGCAAATGAGGGCCCTTCAAATGTGGCCTAATATAGCCCATCAAAGTATCCCTTTCATAACAGGTCCCTTCATGTAGGTGTTTGAGGATGGGATATAGTAGAGCCTCAGGGAATAAGATCATACCATGAGTGTTGATCTTCCATATAGAATTAGGATAAGTTTTAGTGAACTTTCATTCATGGGTTCATTTCTCATCTTGTTATGTATAATGGGGCTTAAATTTTTATAAGTCCAAGCTGAGGATCAAAACTCCCAGTCATGGCAGCCCTCCAGTGACCTGTCTTACTACCTTATCAGCAGTTTGATTTCCCTGGTTTGTTTGGGAACCATCCCTTTGGTGTCCTGGGCAGTGAATTATGGCAACCTGGTCCAATATATTCTCTGCTTTTAGCAATTGTATAATATTCTCTTCATGTTCAACAACCTAGTTCCCCAAGGTTTAGAGTCCTTACTCCTTCCATATTGTTCTATGGGCATGGACTATCATGAAGGCATATTTGTAGTTCATGTAGATGTTAACTTTCTTCCCTGTGACAGTACCAAGGATCTCATGAGGGCTATCAGTTCAGCCTTCTCTGCTGAGGTTCTCAGTAAAAGGGCTTGGTGTTCTATTGCCATGTCAATGGTGACTACTGCATACCCAGATCATCGCTGGCCATTTTCCATGAAGCTGTTCCCACCTGTGTACAGATCCCAGTCTGGTTCCACCAGCAGTTGGTCCAGTAGATCTGGTCTACTGGAATAAGCTTGTTCAATAATTTCCAGCAGTCATGCTGGAGGGCTGAGTCTCCCTCCATGTCATGGAGGAAAATGGATGGAATAAAAAGTGTGCTAGTCTGCAAAGTAACATTTGGGTTTTCTGACAGAATGGCTTTTCATTTTCCCAAATGCCCTGCCATCAGCCAATACCACCCTTTCCATTTCAATAGAATTAAGACCTGGTGTGGTACCAATACCATAGTAAATCGTCCCAAAGTGAACTTCTCAGCTTTCTGTGAGATGTCAATAGCCAAGGGCTGAAAGCAACTTAGGTGCCCATCAGTAAATGAGTGGATCAAAAAACTGTGGTACATTTACACAGTGGAATACTACATAGCAGAAAGAAAGAAGGAGCTCCTACCTTTTGTGGCAGCATGGATGGATCCATGAGATGTCACATGTAGCTGTCACTGCTCAAAGACATTGTAGCTATCCCTTTGTCATGTGATTCAACTTCTCTGAGAGATAAGCTATGGGTCCGAAGATGTCTCCCAGAGTCTGAATTAGTAAACCCAGTCCAATCCCCTGCCCCGCTTTTTATTTTGAACATACAATTTGAAAATCTTCTGTATATTGGGCAATCCTAGTGTGGGAGCCAAAACTAGCTTTTCCTTCAAGGTATCAAATGCTACCTGACAGCCTCTTGTCCATTCAAAAGGCACAGAGTCCAGTCCTTTCAAGATATTGTACAGTGGTTTTACTATAAATCCAAAGTTTGTAATCCAAATTTGGCAGAATGTTGTACTCCCAACCAGGAAGCTGCCTCCAGTTCTCTGGAATTCTTAGTGTAGCAATAGCTTGCTTTCTATCTGCCATCAAGCTCCTAGTGCACTGTTTCAGTTGAAATCCCAGGTATGCAACCTCCTGTTTGCAAACCTGAGTCTTGTGAAGTGATACCTTATATCTCCTTTTTGCCAAATGGTTTAGAACTGTGATGGTGTTGCGCAAACAGTCTTTATAGGTGTTTCTATTTATTAATATGCCATCTGCATATTGCATAAGAACTCCTGATTTCAATTGAGCATCCCTTAAGTCCTTGGCTAATACTTCAACAAAAATAGTTAAGGAATTCTTAAATCCTTGTGGCAGCACAGTCCAGCAGTATTGAAGTATGGCTTTTGTTTTTGGGTCTTTCCATTCAAAGACAAATAGTAGTTGAGCCTGTTCATCTACTGGGATACAGAAAAAGGCACCCTTCAATCTAGGACTGACAACCAGGCACCATGGTCACAGAGTATAGGGGTTGGACATTGTTGGGTGAATGTCTTGCATAATGTCATTTATGACTCTAAGATCCTGTACAAATCAGTATTTGTCAGAATGAGGCTGCTTGAGTGGCAAAATGGGACTGTTATAGGGAGACTGCTATGGCAGAATTGGTCTCAACTTTAAGAACTTTTGCAATATTGGCTGAATCCCCTCTAAAGCCTCCTTTTTGAGTGGGTAATCTTTATTCCACAGGATCTTCATCCTGTCTTTTAAATTAACTTTTATGTATTGGATGTTCACCACTTTACCTGTGGTTCCATCAGCACAGTTTGATTGACTTGTTCATAGATCTCAGGTGGGAAGCATTCATCTCCAAGACCTTACAGTCAAGTCAGGAGTGCCTGGAGTATAGAGCATGATCCAGTAAGAACTCAGTGCACAGTTGCTGCTTTTCAGGAGAAAAAATTATTTGTGCATTTAATTTGCAAAGTAAGTATTGGCCCAGCAGTGGAATGGTACATCCTGGCATGTAGATAAAACTATGTGTAATCCTCTGACCCCCAAAATGACATTCTAGGGCTGAAGGAATTCCTGTTTTTATAATTGTCCAGTCACTCCAGCAACCATTACTGAATCCACACTTTTCTTAGTTACTTTTGTATTCAGCACTGAGTGTGTAGCTTCCATATCTACAAGGAAATCAATTGGCTTGTTCCCCACCATCACCTGTACCTGGGGCTTCTGTGGGGAAATGATAATAGGTTGGGAGATGTCCAAGGGAGGCCCTGGGCCTCTTCATTCATCATCAGACTCCCTCACCTTTTTAGCATTTCTCAGGGGAGGGGCAGTTTCCATCTCTACTTTCCCTTTTGAACTCCAGGCACTCCCATATCCAATGGCCCTACTGTTTGCAATAGGCACATTTATTGTCACTAGTGGGCCTCTTCTTTTCCTTTAGAGCTCCACCTTTTCTTCTGGTCTCACCACCCTGTTTCTAAGAATACCGTGGCCTGCTTTATCTTCTTTGCTTCCTTGCCATTGTAGACTTTAAAGGCTATGTCTACCAGCTGAGAGGGATTTATTCCTAATGCCCCATCCAACTTCTGGAGTTTCCTCTAATATCCAGGGCATTTTGTCTGATAAAGGTCATATTCACTATCCACATATTTTCTGGTGCCTGCAGATCAGCATCAGTGTGCTTTTTATAGGCCTGGTAGAGCCTTTCTAAAAATTCAGAAAGGTCTTCATTTGTTTTTTTGTTGAAGGGCTTATATCATATTCAGTCTCTTTTGTTTAGGCACCCCTTTCTTAAGCCCTTCCAGTATACACTTTCTGTAATGTTCCAAGAAGTCTAGGCCCCCACCATTTGAGTCCCAGTCAGGCTCTGTTAAGGGAATTGCCACAGCTGGGCTGATGCCCCATTGGGACTCTCTTGGTGGAGATGTTGGGCATCTTCATTACCCTTATTTATAAGCAGGTTTCTCTCATCTGTGGTTAACAAGATGTTAAGAAGTGACTATATGTCTGCCCAATTTGGCTGGTGAGTGACAAAAATGGAAGCAATAAGATCTGCCATTCTCTGAGAATCCTGCATATATGAGGGGTTAGAATTCTTCCAATTCGTTAAGTCTGAAGTGGAGAATGGAGTAGGGGCCCAAAAGTAGCCAGTGGCCTGGCCTTTCTCAGTTATTTGTCTACAGAGTACTGCGTCAAAGGAAACTGCCTTGCTCCAGGTAAAAAGGCTCCCAGGCCAAATTGGGTGCTTTGATAGGTCTTTGGGGGAGAGACTGGCCCCTTGTCATACATAGGTGGAGCCATAAGCCCGGTGGGCCCAATGATAGGAGTAGCTAGCAAAAAGTGTGGTAATGAAGGAAATCTCCCTGCCACCAATGCTGAGTACCTTGGGTTCAGGGCATTGATGAGGTTTATTTCCTTATTCTCCTTTTCTTCCTATGTCTTACTATCAGGAAGAGGTTTCAAGGCCCCTTTCCTTCACTGCACCATCAAGGGCACATCTGTCTCTGGTAAAACTCTATTGTGCAATAACATAAATGCACTGACATAACAGATTTCAGCCCATCAACCTAACCATTAGAAATACTGTTCCAAATGAATAATTACAGTAATCTAGGGAACCATCTATGGGCCACCTTTCTCCATAATCCAAAGCATGCATAGGCCACACAGTATTACAATAATAACTCCTCCTTTGACTTTGAATAATGGTAATACATGCTCCAGTCTGCCAAAATTCTACTCAGTGAACTCCTTCCAGGAGCCAACACAGAATAGCCCCTACAGATTTGGACATACAGACCTAAAGCTACGACTGCAGGCAAGCTGGGAACATAGAAGCAAAACCTGAATCCACAACTCCATTATTCCAGAGAGTATTCACAAGCAAGCCTGCTACCAGCTAATCTCACAAACGGTGGCCCCCAAGCAACAGCTACCACAAAATTTGACCAGTTCTCACCCAGACCCTAGTTCACAGCCTCAAAATTCAGGTGATCCATCCTCCTTCCCAGAGTCTTTTTCTTTTACAGACCTATTTCCTTTCCACCTGCCAGGCATGTTTAAGCAGCTGATACCACTAGGGGGTGTGTAGAGAAATTCCCAGCAACTAGAAGACTCTACAGTTCCACTTCCTGTGCAGGGTCAACCTTCCATGAGTGGCTAGGGTCCAAGTGGAACTGACATTTTTTGTTCCAAATCCCACCAGTAAGGGGACAAATACTACCACTTACTGCCCACCATGCAAATCTCTAGAGACAGAGTTTGGTGGAAAGGAGGGGAATCTTTTATTTAACAATCATAACAAAGGCAAATGGAAAAAAAGTAGATATTTAAATATTTGTAACAATCATATACCATATTTTGCCATGTATATTGGACATTTTGCCCAGATTTTTGAGGGAAAAAATATGGATGTCCATTATACATGGGTAGTACTAACTCTGTATATATATAAATGTTTTTATATATGCAATATATTTTTAAATTATTTTTTATTTTAAGTATACTTTATTGATTATGCTATTAAAGATTTCCCAATTTCTTTATCCCCTTTATTTCCCCTCCACCCTGATATCTCCACCCTCCAGCATCCCCCCCTTAGTTCATGTATGATGGGTTGTACATATAAGTTCTTTGAATTCTCTGTTTCCTATACTGTTCTTAACTTCTCCCCATCTATTTTATGCCTACCAATTATGCTTCATCTTCCTTGTATCTTTCCTCCCTCCCACTGAAAACCTTCCATGGGATGTCCATTCCTCTGATTCTGTTCCTGTTCTAGTTGTTTCCTTAGTTTTATTTTTGTGTATGTGTGTGTTTTTTAGTTTCAGTTGTTGATAGTTGAGTTTGTTGTCATTTTACTGTTCATAGTTTTTGATCTTCAATTTCTTACTTGAGTCCCTTTAACATTTCATATAATGAGGGCTTTGTGATGATGAACTCCTTTGACTTGACCTTATCTGGGAAGCACTTTATCTGTCCTGCCACTCCAAATGAGAGCTTTGATGGACAGAGTAATCCTGGATGTAAGTCTTTGCCTTTCATGACATGGAATACTTCTTTCCAGTCTCTTCTTGCCTTCAAGATTTCTTTTGAGAAATCAGTTGATAGTCTTATGGGCACTCCCTCATAGGCAACACTCTCCTTTCCTCTTGCTGTTTTTAAGATTCTCTCCTTATCTTTAATCTTGAGTAACTTAATGATGATGTGCCTTGGTGTGTGTCTCTTTGGGTCCAATTTTTTTGGGATCTCTGGGCTTCCCTGGAAGTTTTCTCCAGATTGGGGAATTTTCCTTCATTATTTATTCAAATAAGTTTTCAACTTCTTGCTCTTGTTCTTCTCCCTCTCACACCCCTGATTCTGATATTAGAGCATTTAAAGTTGTCCCACAGGTTCCTAATCCTCTCCTTGTTTTATTGAATTCTTGTTTCTTCATTCTCTTCCAGTTGGATGTATATTTCTTCCTTCTGCTCCAAATCATTGATTTGAGACCCAGTTTCCTTCCCTTCAGTGTTGGTTCCCCATATATTTTGCTTTATTTCACTTTGGGTAGCCATCGTTTGTTCCTTCACTTTGCAACTGAGTTCAATCAATTCTGTGAGAATTCTGATTACCAGTGTTTTGAACCCTGCCTCAGATAGGTTGGCTATCTCCTTGTGGCTTAGCTGTTTTTCTGGAGTTTTGATCTGTTTTTTTTCATTTGGGCCATATTTCTCTGTTTCAGTGTGCCTGTTATGTTATAAGGAGGCATGGCCTTTGCTATTTACTAGGTGGAGACAGCCCTCTTTGCTGCATTTTGGCACTTTCTGTGGAGGTGGAGTCATAGAGGGAACAATGCCATTTGCTTCCTCCACTCTAGCCCACTTTACAACAAATTCACCTGTGAGACTGGAAGTTTCTCCTGCCATTTCAAACCCTGCAGTAGTGTACAGCTAGTTTTGAGTCTTTAGTTTCCCATTCAGCCAGCCCACCTCACCCACGTAGTTTGCCACCTTGCCATGCATCCTTTCAGCTTGACTGCAGCTCTCCTGTTTCTGCCTCTCCACTGGTAGATTAATGTTTAACTCCTTGGTTGTCAGAGTTCCATGCTGTTTGATTTTCTGGCACTTGTTGGTGTTTATTGTTTGTAAATTGATTGTTATCCTTTTGGTTGTAGGAGGAAGCAAGGCATTTCTGCATGCACCTCCATCGTGGCTGGGACCTCTATATAAATGTTTTTAATTCTTTTATTTATGCTTATGCATTAAAAGTGTAATTATAGAAAGCAATAACAATATTCATATACAAAATAACTCCTGCAGAGTTCCAGCCAAGATGGAGGCATAGGTAGAAACCCTTTGCCTCCTCACACAAGAAAAAGGAGGATAACAACAAATCTAAAATCAATTAACAACCAGAAGTGCCAGAAAATCAAACTGCATGGAACTCGAACAACCAGGGTATTGGTTGGCAAGGTAACCAATACCTTGGTTGGCAAGGTAATAAGCAGTCAATCAGACTAACCAGACCAGTAAGATGGGCAGAGGGAGAGAACCTGTGGCAAGGCAGCTGACTGTTAGGGCAGGGCTAGCTGAATGAAAAATTGAGACTTGGAGATAACTGTAGATTATGACTGGAGACTATGACTGGAGTTGCCACAGTGGAAGAAACTCCCAGTCTCACACAAGTTTGTTGGAAAGTGGGGCTAGAGCTGAGCAGGTGGGTTGCATTGTTCCCTCTCTTCCCCCTCTCCCACAGGCAGCACTGCAGGACAGCAGGAAGGATTGCCCTGCCCTGGTGAATACCTCAGGCCCTGCCCCCTTACAACTTAACAGGTACAAAGAAATATGGCCCAAGTGAAAGAACAGATCAAAACTTCATAAAGAGAGCTAAGTGATGAGGAGATAGCTAACCTATCTGATGGGGAGTTTAAAGCCCTGGTAATCAAAATGTTCACAGAACTGAATGAGCTTGGCCAAAAAAAATGAAAGAATAAATGAAAGATACCCAAAGGGAAATAAAGCAAAATATTGAGGGAACCAACAGTGAGAGGAAGGAAACTAGGACTCAAATCAACAACTTGGAGCAAAGGGAAGAAATATATATCCAACCAGAACAGAATGAAAAAACAAAAATTCAAAAAAATGAAGAGAGGCTTAGGAACCTCCGGGACAACTTTAAATATTCAAATATATGAATTATAGGGATGCAAGAGGAGAAGAACAAGAGCAAGAAATTGAAAACTTATTTGAACAAATGAAGGAAAACTTCCCTAATCTGGAAAAAGAAATAGACTTCCAGGAAGTCCAGGAAGCCCAGAGATTCCCAAAGAGGTTGACACTAAAGAGGAACACACCAAGGCACATCATCATTAAGTTACTCAAGATTAAAGATAAGGAGAGAATTTTAAAAACAGCAAGAGGAAAGGAGAGTGTTACCTATGAGGGAGTGCCCATAAGACTATCAACTGATTTCTCAAAAGAAATCTTGAAGGCAAGAAGAGACTGGGAAGAAGTATTCCATGTCATGAAAGGCAAGAACTTACATCCAAGATTACTCTATCAAAGCTCTCATCGGGAATTGGAGGACAGATAAAGTGCTTCCCAGATAAGGTCAAGTTAAACGAATCCATCATTACCAAGCTCTTATTATATGAAATGTTAAAAGGACTCATGTAAAAATTCAAATATCAAAAACTATGAACAGTAAAATGACAACTAACTCACAACTATCAACAAATGAACCTTAAAAAAAGAAAATGAATGAAAACAAAAACTAAGGAAACAACTAGAACAGGAACAGAATCAGAGGAATGGACATTACATGGAGGTTTTTCAGTGAGGAGAGGGAGGGGAGGAATGGGGGAAAAGGTACAAGGAAAAAGAAGCATAATTGGTAGGCATAAAATAGATGGGCAGAGGTCAATATGTTATAGGAAACAGAATTCAAAGAACTTATATGTACAACCCATGGACATTAACTAAGGAGGGGGGGGATGCAGGATTTTTGTGGGGTTCAGGGAAGGGGGGGTAAAGGGGGAAAATTGGGAAAACTGTAATAATATAAGCAATAAAATATACTTTAAAATAGTAATAATACCCTGGAATATGATCATTGGTTTTGCTTCTGAATATAAATAAATAAATAAATAAACAAATAAATAAATAAATAAATGTATTAAAATTAAAATGGAAGATTTTTTTTTCCTGAAAGTTCAGGCCAAAAACATGGGTGCACATTATACATGGCAAAATACAGTAACTTGAAATAATGGCTATTTTCTGCCTCAAAGCCTGTTTCCTCTAAGACATCTATGGAAAAATCACCCTGTTACTTTGCCAGCTCAGTTCAATCTTAAGCCAGTAACTTCTTCTCTCACCCAAAAGTATCTTAAATGTAGTGGCCTCCAGTCACTGTCTAGCTTCAGGCATCTTTTGGAGTCTGTGTGTACAGCCCTCCTACCTGTGGCACACTGTCCTCTTGCCACCGCTGCTCACAGGCCTGTTCTGGTGACCACTGGTAGGTCAGTTCATAACCATTAACAGGCCCCCACCAGGTGAGGGGTGTGGAGCCTGCAGTTGTTGACAGGTCCGCACAGGGGAAGGACACAGGCCAACTGATGATAGGCCCATGCTGTGTTGTAATGAATTTTTAATTTTGACATATGGGGTTTTCTGCTAACAGTGTCAAGCCCCCCCCCCCCCCCCCCCCCCCGTCCCTAATGCCTGGGGCCCAGGACTTCCCATCACAGCTGGGAAGGAGTGGAGATCAAAAGGAGCCATGTTTCCACATGCTCCGTTTTTTAATGAATCTCCTAACTTCCAGAATCCCTTGTGTACCCCAGCACCACTCAACCTCTTCCCTATTTCTGGAGTGGGGTCCCCTGTTACAGCTGAGGTTGGCAGGCCTGAGGAGCATGGCAGAGTAGCAAGTCCTGCATCTCTCCCCAACACAGGAAGCCATGGTGGCAGCTGCCTGCTGAATTACCAGCATAGACCTATCAGTGGTTATTTTCAACCACTGCTGCTGCTGGTCCACCTACTTCTGCCTGAACAGGTTATCAGACCCAATGTGCAAGGAGGAGCTTACCCTTTCTCCTGCATGGGAAGCAGTAGTAGTGGCCACCTGACTACACCCATGCCTCTCTTATGAGCATGTCAATGGCAGTATCCAGTTTCTGCTGCCACTCTCCCTGATCCAGTTGAGGCAAGCTTAGTGTACTTAGTGGTGCTGGTTCTGGAGGCAGCACAGCCGGCAAAGAAGTATAAAGGGGAGAAGGCCCATGGTGGCAGGTCCTGGGTGCCATGTGGTCAGGCAGAAAGCCCTGCACCCCGCTCTCCACATGAGAAGCAGCAGCAACTGGAGCTGTGCTGCATAGGACACACCAGAGGGCAGCAGCTGGAGGAAGAGGAGAACACGCCAGTGAGCAAACAACTGGATACACAGACGGTGAAAGCCAGACAGCAACTGAAACCACCTAAGCCACCTATGTTTCTTAAAGGATGGTGCTTTTGGGTGGGGAAAGAGGTTCCTGGCTCAACCTTGAATTGAGCCAGAGAGGGTAGCAAGGTAATATTCTGTGGGAAATAGGCTTTGAAGGAGAAACCTGTCATTATTTCAAACTGTATAGACTTTGAAGAAATGATTCCTTTCCTTTCCACTGAACTCTGCCTCCAGAGTTTTTTCCTGTTAAGGGTAGGACCCCACTGGTTGTTCACAATTCCTCCCATATGACATTTGCACCCCTGGGCCTGCACACTGGTAGTATCCTCCGCTTGCGGCTCTTGGCCCAGGTATGCGCACTTTCACTCTCATCCCCTTCAAGTTTTCACTCAGACATCACTTTCTCAGCTGGGTCTTTCCCATCTACTTTATTCAAAATGGTAACTGCCTGAATCAACTACCTCCACCCAGGCACTCCCTGTTCTCTCTAGGCTTTATTTTTCTTCCTAGGACTAATCACTTTCTAAATTTCATCTAATTTACTTTACCTAGCCGGTAGTAGGTGTTCAGAAATGATGGATGAATGAATAAATTAAGGGCAGCTATTATTATTATTATTAGCATCATCATTATTACTGTTAGAATTTGTAGTCTCCAGCAAATGTGCAGCCTTGCTCTTATCAAATGCCATTGGAGTGATGCAGAGATCCAATTGCCTGAGTAACAAGTCGGTAGTACACCCGCCTCCCTGAACATAGATTGTATTTAGATCTGACTGAAAATTCAGAGATAAGGAAGGTTGTCTGGATTCAGTAAGAGTATTGGGCACAGGGGAAGAGCACTTTGAAAGCTAAGGAGATGGTTCCTTGTAGCCAAGTTTGGCAGGAGGGAAAGCACCTGTCTTTGTGGAAATGGGGCACCCTGGCCTGGATAGGAAATTACACAGGGCCACATGGGAACAAAATACAATGAAGGATGAGCACCCAGTGTGCACCTGTATTCCTACAAAGGCAGGCAGTTAATGAGGCCAACACGCTGAGTTCCTCCTCCATCAGTAGGACTTTGAGCCAATTCTAGGAATAAGGAAAATGTTCTGAAGATTAAATGAACTTGAAGTTCCCATAGGTCCTAGAGACTGAGAGCTTGCATCAGGTTTAATATGGAAAAAAATAACAATTTTGCATTTAGAAAGTCAGAGGTCAGTTTATACACTCTACACATTGAAAGTTTCAGCACAATATCTGGTAGATAATTAAGTATGTTAGCTATTGTTTACTATTCATTGAATCAACAAATATGTATTGAACTCTTGCATTGTGGCAGGTACTGCTCTAAGTGCTGGGGATATGATAGTACCAAAAACCTATCTCCTTGTGGAATTTATATTCTAGTGTGTAAATATGGGGAGAGAGGTGGCAGACAGTGACTCAATAAAAATATTGAATGGTAATGATATGGATGTGTTAATTAACTTAATTATGGTAATAATTTATATCACAATTTATACCTTATATGTATACAATTTTATTTGTCAATATACCTCAATAAAGCTGGAAAAATAGAATATATTTAAAAGTATATTAAATGTTAAAAAGTGATAAAAGTTGAGAAGAAAAGTCAAGCAGAGAATGGGGACTAGTATTACCAGGTGGGAGAGGGATGTCATTGAAGGAACCTTGTACTGAGACCTCAGGCAGTGAAGCACAGCAAGGAATGTTCTGGCACAAAGGCAAGAAGCAGTGCTGGCTGGGCCAGGTTTCAGGGCATGTGCGAGACTGTTAATATTGAAGAACTGTGCAAGTTGATTGTTAACTTTTTGGCATCTTGAAATTGGCCATAGTGGAAATATTTAACCGCAGATATTAGCAGACACTTCGAGGGAAGACATATTTGTTGTTTTCAGAGAAGCCAGTGACCAGAAGTCCTGCTACAATCCAGAGCTTCAAAAAAACAAACACAGCAGGAAGACCAGTGTGGCTTCTCATACAGTTGTGGTTGTTTGTTCTTGTTGTTAGTAGTAGTAGTAATAATAAATTTACAGAGTTGTGCAGTCATGACCAAAGTTTCAATTTCTGTTGTCTCACGGAGACCCTTTGTGCCATGGACCCAGCCCCAGGCAACCACTAATCTGCTTTCTGTCTACTTGCTGGAGGGTTGGAGCAGAAACAGAAAGGGAATATGGCTTGACTTACATTATTGCCACTAATGTATCCTTTCTGCTAACAGGTGATAAAGTTCCTGTTCTTTCTTAGATTAGGTTGTGACCTGAATTTTCAGGGAAAACATCCACAGGTCTAGGACACCATCCAGGCACTTGAGCTGGAGTTTAACCTCCCAGACACTGTCAGCTGTGAGAAAAGCTGGCTGGGACCACTCTTACCAGCTTGCAAATGTGTTGACCAGTGGCAGCGACCCTGGCCTCTGCTGGTTTCAGGCTCTGTCTTCTTTTGGCTGTGTTTGCAGACAAAGTTCCCCGTGGGAGGCTGAGTCAGAAAATTGCCCTCACCAGTTGCAAGTGTGTGTTCATAACATAGTCTTTCCCATAAGTCAGCCAGGCAATTGCTCAGCTAGCTGCCTGTTGAACAGCTCAGGGCCAATGAATACATAAGAGTCACACATAGTAACTATGCTATTCACTCAGCTTTTATTGAATGCAGGTTCACTCAAAGTACAATATCAACATACATTAATATCCTACTTACACTGTAACGGAGAAATATAGCATGCACACAGAATAGTCAATGGGGGATAACAAACCCAAGTCCCAGAGTCTTGAGGTCCAGGAGACAGCACAGTGGGCAAGAGTTGTCAGCACCTTGCAAGGAAGAAGCCAGCTGGGCAGGAGGACAGGTGAAGTCCACAGTCCAGCAGGGCAGAGCCTCTGGTGGCTGATGCTAAGGGAGATCAGCATGGCATGGAGCAGCATTCTGGTGTGTGGAGCTCAGCTGTCTTAGCAGTGTTCTGGGGCATGCCTCAGTTATACATTGAAAGTGGTGTACTCCACCCTTCTGGGTCTTTTGATAAGTGTCTGGGCACCCCTGATGCCAAGTGGAGAATTTCCCCAGAAGCCTATCCATGGGTGGTCCCACTCTGCAGACACGGTTGTTCTGATCATGTGTGCAGAGATATCTTAGGTATGTCTGCTTGCCAGATGAGTCTGCTCTGACTTAGGTAGTCTCCCTCTTGAATCAAAGTGTCATGACTGATGGATAGTAATTTTATTTGACACAAGTGACCCCACTTTGTTTTATTGTATACTATCTTGATCAGACCAAATGCCATTTTATTGATCTTGCTCTCCACACCAGTGTTCTGAGGAACTTGAATATTTTACAGGCATTAAGGCCTGCATTCAGCTAAAACAGCATAAAACCCTTTGGCATTTATTTTGTTCAAGAACAAGGTGCTGCAGAGAAAAATCCTTTGGTGACAGGTGTCATCTGCCCCTGAGACCTTTGCTGATTCAGCCATGCTGAAAGCAGCCTTGGGCACTTGAAAGGTGGTGTGGGGATTCTAATTAACAGCTGATAAGGGGCCCAAGGAACCCAGGGATGGGAGGAAGAGGACAAGGCTTTGGGAGGAGTTCTGGAGAGGTGAGGAGTAGTGGAGCCAACAGTCAAGGTAGGGGAGTCTAAGGTCACAGGCCCAGGGCTGGTGGCCACAGCAAAGGACTCTCTGAGAGGTGAAACTTGGAAGTTACTTGTCCCCTTTTAGCCTCACTTTCTTTATTTATAAAATGGAAAAAATAACCCTTACACTATACAATTGTTATGAAGCTTTAAGGAAATAATATTTCATAAAGCACTTTACAAATGCTTGGGACACAGGAAGCCTTCAGTAGATGGCAATAATTGTTGGTTATTGCCTCAGTTCGTTTGGGCTGTTATACCAACAATACCATATACTGGGTGGTTTAAACAACATTTATTTCTCACAGTTCTTGAACCTTGGAAATCCAAGATTAAGGCACCAGAGGCAGATTTAATGTCTGGTGTGGACTCACTTTCACATTCATAGATGGCTTTCTTTTCATTGAGTTCTCACCAGGTAGAAGGAGCAAGAGAGATCTCTGGGGTGTTTTTTGTAGAAGTTGCACTCTCGAGACCTAACCCCCTCTCAAAGTCTCTACCTCCTGATATTATCACATGGGGGTTAGGACTGAACATATACATTTTGGGGAAACACAGACATTTACTCTATGGAAGCTATCATTGCTATATTCTGGGATTCCCGTTAAAGTGCAGAGTCTAATTCCACAGTGTCAGGTGAGGTGTGAGGAACTCTTAGGTGACATTAATGGTGCTAGTCCACAGACCACACTTTGAGTATTAAGACACTAAAACTGTGTTGTCCAATACAGTGGCCATAGGCCACTTGTAGCTGTTGAGTACTTGAAATGTGGCTCATCCAAACTGAGAAGTGCTGGTAACTATCAAATACGCCTTAGATTTTGAAGACTTGCTGACAAAAAAAAAGTAAAATAGCTCCATAATAATTTATTTTTACATAGATGACATGTTGAAAGACTACTCTATAGCTGGTTACATAAAATGTGTTAATGTACAATTAATACATCAATTAATATATAGTTAATTTTATTCATTTCTTCTTTGACTGAAGCTACTAGAAAACTGTATATTATATGTGCCACTCACATTATATTTCTATTAGACAACTCTGTTTTGGAACTTTCTCCAGTTATGTCAGGCCAGTTCAGAATTTGCCTTAAGAAATGAACTCTGAGCTACTGACCTCAGATCTACAGAGATTCACAGGTAGTAACCTTGGGTTCAGAGAGGAGAGATGACCAAAATCACACAGTGGAACTAAGGCTGATCTACAAGTCAATATGTAATATAGTCACCATCATGGCTGAGGACAGTTTCTCTCTCCAACTTCAGTTTCTCCCCAAAGCCAAGAATTCAGAAAAATGTTCTCTCCCCTGTCATTGGTGACAGGAAGAAGGCAAAAACATGGGGCTGTGACTGAGAGGTCTGGTCCACCCAAGCACTGAGCAGTGTCCAGGGATTCTGTGGGACCTCATGGGCAGCCACCACCTCCACCTGTTCCTCAGAAGATTGTGCTCACCTGGGAAGCCATCAACCTGGAGAGGCAACAAGTGCCCAAGTCCTTCAGCTTTGTCCATGGTGCGCTGGATATGTGGAGTCAGGTGGAAGAACTGAAGCCTGCTTTTAAGTGTCCACCTTGGGCATCAGAGGCTGCCCTCAGGTAACCCAATGAGACTCAAGGCTACAGAACTTGTTAATGTGGACATTTTAACTTGGGAATTTTGTGAGTCCTACATTGTAAACTGTGAGCCTTAGGAAGAAATATATGACAAAGTGTGTGAGCCTTAGACCCCCTTGCCCAACCCCAAACCCAACTCACACAGTGTCATTATACCCCCTTGATTTCCATTTAGTTATGCTAGTCAAATGAAGGAGAAAGTTTATTTCTGTAACTCTGCCTTTAATATCTCTCTTCTTGTCACATACTTCCCTATTAAATAAGGGTAGATCAGGGCTCAAGCTCAAAGCTGTGAACAGACTACAGCAGCTGTGTAGACCTGAATGAGACTCCCCAAATTTCTGTGTATGTCTCTGTGCCTGTACTTCCTTCTTGATTTCCCCTCCTTATGCGTCTTTTGGGTCTCTTGGTATTTTATAGTCATCTTTTACTCATGTTAATAGTGTTAACTTTTTTTATTTGTAGTAGTGAAATATAAACTATTTAAAGAACATTCATGTTTATTTAAGCAGTGCTTGTTTAAAAAATACAAGGTAAATTATACCTTACATATATGATGGAAATACACTGCTAGCAGATATGTTAACATTTATGAAGGTGGTGTGAGAATATCTGAGATGTAAAGACAGGAATTTCAGTCAGATAGACATGGTTCACCCACTTGAAGGGTGACTTTGGCAGCAGAAAAGAGAGAAGGAGCTCCTATCCTTTGCAACAGCATGGGTGGATCTGGAGAGCATATGCTAAGTGAAATAAACCAGGCAATGAAAGGCAAATATCATGTGATCTCACCTTTAATAGGAACCTAATAAACAAAACAACAAGCAAGCAAAATATAACCAAAGACACTGAAATTGAGAACAGGCTGACAGTGACCAGAGGAGAGGTGGAAGGGGATAATGGAGTGGGGAAAGAATGAAGGGTTTTCAGGAACACATATAATTAATACATGGGCTAAGCCAAACGGGGATAGGATCAAGGGTGGAGGGTGGGGATGGCTGGGGTGGGGGGAATGGTGGAGGGTAAATGGAGACAATTGCAGTTGAACAACAATAAAAATAATAAAGTGATAATAATTTGGATATATTGGGTTAAATAAAATAGTAAAATTAAATTTTTCTTATATTCTCTACATTCTTAAATATATAGTAGATCTTCAAAAAAAATAAAGAAGTGTGACTTTGAAGTGTGACTCAAATGCCCTAAGCTCTTTGGAGCTCAGTTTTCTCACCTACAAAATGGAAGTGATACCATGTATTCCACTCAAAGTTGTGAGAATTAAATGAGAAGCATATGTAAGAGATGGAGCCAGCATTCTCCATTTCTGTCCACAAAATCTATGGTCTTTCTATCATACAGGGTCCTCCTTAGAAGGCTTCACCTAATGATAAAAACAAATAGTGTTAAGTAAGGAAAATAAATAGTGGAATAAGGACTTTCAAAATGTTTTTCCTCTGTGTAAGAAACAATAACAACAAAAACCTTAGGAAAGTCAAACCACTTTTTCAGGACTCTGGAAACTAACCAAAGGCTGAGGTAACATAAAGATTGTTTATTTAAAAAAATACTTGTTAAAGCTCTGGACTGATGGTGCAGTTGTTTGGAGCATCATCCCATACACTAAAAATCTGAGGGTTTGATCTCCAGTCAGGGCACATACCTCAGTTAGAGGTTTCAACCCCATTGGGAGCACACATGGGAGGCAACAAATTGATGTTTCTCTCACATTGAGGTTTGTCTTTCTCTATCCCTCCAACCCTTTCTTCCTTTCTCTCTAAAATAAAAAAAAAACATATCCTCAGGTGAAAATTTTAAAAAATGGATCAAAATCCTAAATGGAGGAGCAGCAGCTATCAAATTATTAGAAGAAAATATAGTTGTATATACTGGATTAGCTCATAGTTTCTAAAGCACAAGCAACATAAGAAAAATAAATTGGACTTCATAAAAACTAGTAACATTTGCATGTATCAAAAAGAAAGCCCACAGAAAGTGAGAAAATGTTTCCAAATCACACACCTGATAAGGATCTACTATCCACATATATATAAAGAACTCAAACTCAACAATAAAATACAAATAATTCAATTAAAATATGGGATAAGGATTTAAATAGACATTTGTCTAAAGAATATGAACAAATGGCCCATTGACATATGGGAAGATGCTGAATAGCCTTATTCTTCAGGGAAGAGCAATTCCAGCTACAATGAGATATCACTCCACACAGAGTGACATGACTAAAAACAAAAAACCAAACAAACAGAAAAGAATAATAACAAGTGTTAGGAAAGGTGTAGAAAAATTAGAACCCTCATACATTGCTGGTGAGAACGTAAAATTGTGCAGGTGCTGTGGAAAACAGTTTCGCAGCTCCTCAAAACATTAAACATACAGTAACCATATGACCCTACAATTCCATTCCTGGGTATATACCCCAGAGAATAGGCAACATATGGCCATACAGAAACTTGTACACACATATTGATAGCAACATTATAATAGCCAAAATTTGGAAACAACCTTAGTCTTCATCAGCTGATGAAAGGATGAACAAAAGTGGCATATCCACACAGAGGAATATTATTTAGCCATTAAAAAGAATATAGCACTGATATTCACAACATAGATAAACATTATGCTGAATGAAAGAAACCAGAGACAAAAGGCTTTACATTCTATGATTCTACTCACATGACATATACAGAATAGAAAAACCCTGGAACAGAAAACAGGTTAGTAGTTGCAGGCATTGGGGAAGAAGAGGCTAGCAGGTAACAAAAATACTCTGGAATTAGACAGTGGTGATGGTCAATCAACTTTGTGAATGTACTAGATATTATTGAAATGTATACTTTAAAATGGTGAATTATTTGGTATGAGAATTTTATGTCAATAAAAATGGGTAGAACAAGGACTAGTATAAATTGTATGCTTCCTTTTGCATTAAAAAAGTGGTATGATAAAAGAAATATACTTGAGTTTGCCTAAAGAAACACTGGAAAACCATACAAAAAACAAACAAGCCCTGGTCAGAGTGGCTCAGTTTGTTGAAACATCGCCTTGTAACAAAAAAGATTGCAGGTTCAATTCCTGGTCAGGGCACATACCTGGGTTTCAGTTTGATTTCTGGTCCAGGCATGGGTGCATGGAATCCCCAGTCTGGATGTGTAAGATCCCTGGTCCAGGAGTGCATGGAAGGCAACCAGTCAATGCTTCTCCCTTACATGGATGTTTTCTCTCTCCCTTCCTCTGTCTCTAAAAGTGGTGAAAAAAAAATGTCCATGGGTGAAGATTAAAAAGCAAAAAACTAATAATATCTATTACTCATTGAGGGAGGTGAAGTATGAAACACAGGAAATGGACACAAGTATAAAAACAAGCCTTTTCATATTGTTTTGATTTTTGAAGCCTGTGACTATAATAATTATTGTTAAAAAATAAAATTAGAGAAAAAAAACAACATCAAGCAAACAGAAATCCTCAACAATGGGTTTCTATTTCTTTTCTGCCTGTACTGCTGCCTAGGCTGGGCATTGGCCCTTATCCCTTCATTCTGGTGGGTCATTGGCATGGCAACAGAGGTCAAGAGAAGCGGGGGACACAGTCCAGGGAGGTGGCTAACATACTGAGGCATGTGTGACCTGTAGCCTGGGGACAGAATGATGCTGGAGTTCCTGAGGATCCCACAGTGGTGACTGATCAGCATGGCTTATGTGTAGACAGGTCATGTCCAAAAGGCTTGGGAGATGGAGCCAATCAAATTCTGTGTTGGGTCTTGTTTACTTTTTTGCCCCAAATCACAAAGCTGCTTATGTACCCATGTGAGACAGCAATGTAACCAATTAAAACAGGTCAGTGGGAGGACTGTACTGAGCAAGCACTCACCTGCTTTGTTAAACAGAACCAAGTGCTTCTCACTCCAATCCAAATGTTTCCACATGTGGATGAGGGCCAGCATCTCCAAAATTTCAGATGTTGTCGTAGAAAACACTGGATTTTTATTTTAAAACTTTCAGTCTTTTAATGTTGACAACTATTTTTTTTAATCTGAGTGTGACAAACCAAACATATTTTCTGCTGACTGTGATTTGGAAGCTTCCAGTATGTAGAGAACAATGCAGTTATGGATGAGAGATCTTCATAAGGACCTCACATGGGTTTACCCTTAGACTCTGGTTACCACCATCACAGCATCTTCCAGCCCTCAAAGAAAGAAAAAAAAAAGAACAAAATAATCAAAACAGCAAAATTAACCCTTGAAGGTTTCTTCTCCTGTTGTCATGAAAGTCTAAGTCAGCAGACCACTGATGTTCTTGGGGTGGTTCTTCCAGCAAAGGAGTAGAAGAGGCAAAGAACACAGCCCAGAGAGCCTCTGCTGACCCTGTCCAATGCACTTTGTGAAAGAGCTGAAATTCTTATACTGATTTTACAAAATCAAGACAGCTGCTTTTAGTGGAGAGCTGATTTCTCCACTCCCTGGAAACTTTGCACCATGTGGAATGTTGTCCACCCTCTTCTAGTCATGTCCATAGAACAATCTACCTGGAATACAGATGTTTTTACAAATAATGTTTTTAAAATAGAGGGATACAAACTCATACCAGAGAATTAACCTTTCTATATGAACAAGCTTGACTCTACCATCTGGTGAATGGATTGTCTCCCCGCAAAGGCAGAAACTTTAATTTTGTTTTTTCATATATTTTGCACAGTCTGTAAAAGTGAGCATGATTCTAGTGTACTCAGATATAAGAAGAAACAGGAACACAGGTCTGGGAAGTTATCCACATTCTTCCATGACATATTATGTCCATTTAGGCAAAGGCCATGGTAAGAGACCCCCTCTATTTTTCTTGAGGTTCTACTATGTGCCATTTTGTTAAGCATCTTGCATAATAAAGGGTTCTGGTTGGAATATTATCATTATTTTTTCTGCTACCCAAATGTCTTCAGTTCCCCCCATTACACAGGTTCCCTCCTTTCTTTGACATTTAAATAAAATAACTCAAGGTCATATCCCATATTACCATGTCAAGTCCAGTATCCTCAACAACATATTAAAGAATGCATTTTCACATTCCCATGTTCTGGTATGTACCTGTCACCTTGATTCCAGTCTGGTATTGGGTTTATTTCTGTTGCTAACAGCTCTGGCTGTCTACCATTGGCTTGGACCCTCAAGCACCACACATAAATCGGGTGTAACTGACTTCTGCTGGAGATAGCTCAGAGAGATGGAGAGAAGAACTATATAATTCATCTCCAAAAGTGTTCCTGATGGGGTTTAACTCATGTAAAAATTTAGGAGATAGAGCTAAGAGCAACAAAAACTTTGGTTTGGGTTTCACCCTATTTGGAATTGGCCTCTTCTTTTATCTTCTGCCCTCATTCTCTGGCTGGCAGGATGTCTGATTCTTGAAGGACCTCTTTCTTCTGTCATCTGTGAAATAAGAGTGTTGGCCTCAATGGAGTGTTGTCAGGCTGTATTCTGAGATACTGTAGTGGTGTTTCAAGGGTCCGATCAAAATTGGCCCAATTTCTGTTTTCTCTTTTCTTCCCCTTTGGAGGATATACACTCAGCTACCTTAACAATGGTTTTGCTTGAAATAACATGGGATCTTGGAACCCCTACTGCTATACCTTCCACTCTGCCCCAAGCAACCCCACACCCACCACTAAGGAGCCTTCTGTTTGAAAGGCATGGAAAACCACCATGCGAGGACATTTCTAAAACAATATAATGCAGTGGTCAAGATCATGAACTCTAGGTTTATCATTGCCTGGCTTATAATTCCAGCTCTACTACACATGTTAGCTGTGTGATCTTCAATGAATTATTTCATTCATTTAAGGTATAAAGGTCTAAGTCCTAGTTCTTTATCTGTAAAATGGATATAACAATAGATTCTACTCTCTAAGGTTATGAGAATTAAATGAAATAACTCATGTAAAGTTCTTAGCACATGTAAGTGTTCTGTAAATATTTTATGGATTTTATTGTTATCATTATTGTTACCTTTTCTGGTGCAGTCATTTCAACCCTCTCTAGCCCCCTTCCTGATGCTCTTCCTGTGAAAACATCTGGTCTGGACCCTTTCTCAGGGGTCTTCTCATGCTTCCCAGGCAATATCCTTTCTCTGTGTGGTGTCATGGGTTATCATAACTCTGGGCATCCCTCAGCTATTGGAGAAGGACCTTAACTACCAGCTGGAGGCATCCAGGGCCAATTCCATTATTACAAAGAACTCCCTGGCTCTGCAGGTAGAAGCCTTTAGCCCTGAGTGCCCCTGCCTTGAATACAGACCAAGCTGCTGGTGTCTGACAGCAGTTGGTTAGCCTGGATGAACTTCAGGGAACACCTCTGGTAAGTTGAGGCTCACTAGAACACGGCATAAAATGAGGCCAAGGCATTTCAACTTTAAGCAACAATAGATGGAGTGCATTGAGAGTAAATCAGAAATGAACATTCACGTTAGAAACCAGAGGGACCTATGACCTAATTGTGATAACAGCCTTCAAAATCACTCATTCAGTCTGTACTAGAACTGTCACTAGCTTTTCTATGCATTTGTTTCTATAATGGTGATGGTTAATAGAGCTCAGCCAGAGTAAATGCAATAACCTATGATGTATTTAGTACATAGTAGGTGGTCAGTTAGTAATATAATAATAGCTTCCTTGTATTGAATACTTAGTGTTTGTCAGGTATTATGCTAGATAAGCAAGCAACACAGATTTAATGAGTATCTATTTTGTAACAAGCCTTGAGTCTGGTGCTCAGAACACAATAGTGAATCAGACATCATCTTCTTCAATTCTTGGAAAACCCCTACAGAGTTTACATTAACCCACTTTTATAGATGAGAAAACTGAAATTTGGAAAAGTGAAGTGACTTGCTCAAGATGCTAACAAGTAGTCAAGTCATAGATAGAACAAGTTAGGATAGAACAAAAGCCATGTGCTTTTGAGAAAGTTCCTGGTGGAAACCCATCTAAAAATTTGAGAATTCGTCTTGATCAGAGGCCACAACCAAAAGGGGCTCCCTCAGGGGTCTGCACCATTAAATCACAATGTCCATACATCCCATTGACAAACTGCATCAGATTCACTTAGGTGCTATTTTACTTTATTATTTTTTCATAGTATTAATATTTGTCTCTTTATTTAAAAGAGAACTATGTGTCACATTCATTTAAATGTACTACAATTTTTAGGCTTTTAAGGTCCATAAGGACATATTATAAATAATATACCTAGTGGCTTGATTGGTTAGAGTAGTGTCCAGATACACCAAGGTTGTAGGTTCAGTCTCCCATCAAGGCACATATAAGAATCGACCGATGAATGCATAAATAAGTAGAATAACAAATTAATGTCTCTCTCTCTCCCTTCCTCTCTTTCTAAAATCAATAACGTATATGTATATATTTATTTATGTATATATGATATATGTGTGTGTACATGTATACATATACACATGTATATATAGTATTTTCCAAAATATTGTGTTTCTAACAATGGTGTTTTCTGTAATATATTTTGTTATATTTTGATATAATAATTAGCAGTAGAAACTTGAACAGAAAAATATTCAACATGTGTAAGTATTAAGTATCAAGCACAAAAGATATATTTAAAAGTTTCAGGACATGGGACTTTTGCTGGGGCCCTGGCCAAGTGGCTCAGTTGATTGGAGTGTTGTCTCATGAATAAGTTCAATCCCCAGTCAGGACACATACCTAAGTTGTGGATTTCATCTCTGGTGGAGGAGCATATGAGAGGCAGCCAATTAATGTTTCTATCTCACATTGATGTTTCTTTCTTTTCTCCCTCCTTCCTCTCTTCCTCTAAAATCAATAAACAGACTTCTGGTCAAGATGAAGGCATAGGTAGACACACTGTGCCTCCTTGCACAAACAAAATAAGGACAACAACAATTTAAAAACAAAAAAACAACCAGTACTGACAGAAAATTGAACTGTATAGAAGTCCAACAACCAAGGAGTTAAAGTAAACACATTTATCTAGACCAGTAAGAGGGGCAGAGTTGGGGAGCAGGAACAGAGAGGGCTCTTGGCAGGGTGGCTGGTGGACCCCAGGAGCACAAGGCAGCAGTGGGCAGACCCAGACATGCAAAGCAGCAGTTGGCGGACCCCGGGCATGCAAAATGGCAGCTGCCAGACCTAGCGGGGGTGGCAGATTGTAGAGGGGCATGGACTGTCCAGTCCCACATTTCCACACAGATAAACCAGGTGAAACTGGGAAGCTAGACAGACCATGCAACCCAGGGCCCCAGGGTGGGGAAATAAAGCCTCAAAACACCCATCAAAAATATCAAAAATGCCTGTGGGGGTTGAGGTGCCAGGAGAAACTCCCAGCCTCACAGGAGTGTTCATTGGAGAGACCCACAAGGTCCCAGGACATACACAAACCCACCCACATGGGAATCAGCACCAGAAGGGCCCAATTTGCTTGTGGGAAGTGGAAGAAGAAACTGAAACCCAGCAGAGAGCAGAATAAGCACCATTGTTTCCTCTTGGACCCCTGCCCCACATATAGCATCACAACCCAGAGACTGGGTTGCCTTATCCTGGTAAACACTTAAGGATCTGCCCCTCACTACATAACAGGTATGACAAAACAAAACAAAAAAATGGCCCAAATGAAAGAACAGATCAAAGCACCAGAAAAAAATACAACTAAGTGACAAAGAGATAGCCAACCTATCAGATGCACAGTTCAAAGCACTGGTAATCAGGATGCTCACAGAATTGGTTGCATTTGGTCACAAATTAGATGAAAAGATGAAGGCTATGCTAAGTGAAATAAAGGAAAATGTACAGAGAAACAATAGTGATGGGAAGGAAACTGGGACTCAACTCAATGGTGTGGACAGAAGGAAGAAAGAAACATTCAATCAGAAAAGAATGAAGAAACAAGAATTCAAAAAAAATGAGGAGAAGCTTAGGAACCTCCAGGACACCATTAAACATTCCAACACCCAAATTGTATGGGTACCAGAAGGAGAAGAGGAAGAGCTACAAGTGGAAAAGCTGTTTGAACAAATAATAAAGAACTTGCCCATTCTGGAAAAAGAATAGACTTCCAGGAAGTCCAGGAAGCTCAGAGAGTCCCAAAGAAGTTGGATCCAAGGAGGAACACACCAAGGCACATGATAATTACATTATCCAAGATTAAAGATAAGGAGAGAATCTTAAAAGCAGAAAGACAAAATGAGAGAGTTGTCTACAAAGGAGTTCCCATCAGACTGTCAGCTGATTTCTCAAAAGAGACCTTATGGTCAAAATGGGGCTGGAAAGAAGTATTCCAAGTCATGAAAAGCAAGGACCTACATTCAAGATTGCTCTGTCAAGCAAAGCTTTCATTTAGAATGGGAGGGCAGATAAAGTGCTTTTCAGTTAAGGTCAAGTTAAAGGAGTTCATCATCACCAAGCCCTTATTTTATGAAATGTTAAAGGGACATAACTAGGAAAAAGAAGATAAAAAAACATGTACAGTAAAGGATAGCAAACTCACACACCTAAAACAAAAACAAAACCAAACTAAGCAAACAACTGGAACAGGAACAGAACCACAGAAATGGAGAACACATGGAAAGTTATCAACAGGGGAGTGGGAGGAGCAGAGAGGGGAAAAAGGTACAGAGAATAAGTAGCATAGATGGTAAGTAGAAAATAGATAGGGGGAGGGTAAGAATAGTATGGGAAATGTAGGAGCCAAGAACTTATAAGTATGACACGTGGACATGAACTTAAGCAGAAGAATGTGGGTGGGAGAGGGTGTGCAGGGTGGAGGCATTGAACGGGGAAAATGGGACAACTGTAATAGTATAATCAATAAAATATATTTTAAAAATAAAAAATAAAATAATGTCAATAAACATATCCTTGAGTGAGGATTAAAAAATTAGAATATGGGAAATACTTTTTAGATTGTGATTTCCTGCACCAAAAATAAACTTTCTACCATGAAACTATAGGAAATTATTATTAATTGATTGATTGATTGACTGATGGTTGCTGTTTTAAATATAGATCCCCACAGCTAACCTACTTATCCAGGCATGCAAGGGCTCCAGAAATAAGTATTTTAAAAGATCTGCCCAGATGATTTTGATGGGCTGTCAGCTGGTCAGTGGTTCTCCATCTGGCTCATTAGAATTACACAAGGAGTTTTTTTTAATAAAATACAAATCCCAGACTCACTTTCCAACATTCTGTTTTCAGTTTCTCCAGACAATGGGGCCCTGACAACGATATTTTTTTTATAAAGTTACCTGGTGGCTCTAAGATGAAGCAAGGTTGAGAATCATTGGGTGAGAAGATTCACCAGTTCACAGAATTTTAGGAATTACCCAGACCTTGCAAAACTGAAACTCTGTACCCATTACACATTAACTTTTCCTTCCCCTCTTCCCAGGCCCTGACAACCACCATTCCACTTTCTGTCTCTATGAATTTGACTACTCTGGGAACCTTGTATAAGTGGAATCATGCAGCATTTTTCCTTTTGATTCTGGCTCATTTTACTTAGCAGGATGTCTTCCAGGTTCATCCATGTTGTAATATTTGTCAGAATTTCCTTTCTTTTGAAGGCTAAGTAATATTACATTGTATAGATATGCCATATTGTGTTTATCTATTTATCCATTGTTGGAGACTTGGGTCACTTCCACCTTCTTGCTCTTGTGATTAGTGCTGTTATGAACATAGATGTGTAAATATCTCTTTGAGAACTGCTTTAAATTATTTTGGGTATGTAACCCAAAATACAAGTGTAATTGCTAGATCATATGGTCATTTTGTGTGTAATTTTTTGAGGAACATTGCTGTATTTTGATCAGAGGAGTAACGTGATTGGATTTGTTTTTAAGAAGGACCACTAAGGATATTGGGTTCTGAATAAAATATAGGGGGCAAGGGGTGGAGCTGAGGTCCACCTAAGAGGCCAGTGCCTTAAGAGGCAAGGGTGAAGTCTTTCCCAGGGGGGTAGTAGGAGGAGGAGCAAGAAGAAGCATGATTCTGAACATATTTTGAATGTAAGCCTAGTAAGATTTATTGACAGATTTGATATGAAGTGAGAAAGAGAATAGTCAAGGATGATGCCAACTTTTAGGGTCTGAACAACCAGAAGCATTAATATATAGGGAAGACTGTGGGCTTAGCTGTCTATTGGGAGAAAATGAGTTCATTTTTGGCATTGTAAGTTTGATATGCTTATTAGACCTCTCCATCCCCTGAGTTAGAAGTAGATGTGTTGAGTAGGCAGTTGAATATACCAGTCTAAAGTTAACAAAAAAAAGATTCATGCTGAAGTTACCAGCATAAAGATGGTATTTAAGGCTATTTATATTGCATGGGATTAGCAAAAAGTAATGGGATTTTAAAGAGAAGAAGTTGAGACCTGAGCACCTGAGGCATTTCTACACTGAAGTGGGAGGCAAGGAGAACTCAGCAGTGGAGCAGCCAGTGAAGTGGACGAGGACCAGGAGAGCATGTGTCCCAGAATCCAAGTGTAGAACAGGACCACTTTTCTGTACTCCATGCTTGTAGGCACTGTTTCCCCTTCCTAGAATGCTCTTCTTTCTCTGTCTCACCTGTGTAACTCCTATGCATCATTTACATCTAGCTCAGATGTTCCTTCCCCTGTAAAAGAATTTCTTAGACCATCTTCCACTAGGTTAAGTGCCAATTCTCTGTATTTACATGAGGATCTATTGCTAACACTATTAAAACATGCTCTCCAGCGGCTTCCTACATTTTTATACTTAGTAAACCATAAACTCCTCAAAACAAGACTGATCTCTATATCTCATCTCTATATCTCTAACACTACATCCAGAATAAGTACTACATGAATGTTGGCTGAATAAATAAAATGCCCTTATCATATTGCATTGAGATTATCTGTTTCTTGACATATTCTCACTAGATTACAAATTCCTTGGAATTGTGGCATCTCTCTTTTTAATTCTGTGTCCTTAGCCTAGGGCACCTTTTATAGAAGATGCTCAATCAATATTTATTGAGACAAAGGTTGACTTTATAGTTTTTATAAAGAGCATGGGTGAGTACCCACTGTGGGTAAGGTTGTAAATAATGTATCATAGTTAGTTTAATTATTTTCAAAGATAGAAGCATTACTGAGGGTTCTGGCTTTCTTTAATTTGGGGCATACGGTAGGTGGCCTTGACTGACTTGGACATCTTCTGGAATGTGACTGGCACTGGCTGAGTGAAGGCAGCCTGGACCCTCTTCTCTGCTTGGCCAAATGGATTTTGTATTTTTTAGCATGAACCACCCCAAGTTGATGCCAATGTCATCCTGAATGTAAGAGACAAAAATACTTTTTATGAGTTGGGAGTACATGAGATGAGTGGAATATAGGTTTTAAGTTTGTAGGAGAAAAGGCATGAATGATTGTCCAATTCATCTGCTCCATCTCCATGAAGTCCCATATCAATAACTCTTAGATCTTCCATCATTTGTTTTGGTTTAGATTCTCTCCACGTTCTTGGTCACCACCCTCTGTTGTGTCCCTACCATCTGGCTTCTTGTGTAGGAGGATATGACCAGGTACAAACTTCTTTTTGGTGCTTTGGTGGCCTAAATATGTGAACATAGAGCACAGGTACTACATGCACACTCATAGTCTCATTTCAACTCTCTGTCTCTGTTTCTTTATCTATAAATTCCTCTGTAATCTATCTATAATATATAGATATTGTGTACATATGTGTGTATATACATGCATGTGTGTATGTATACATATAAGTGTGTATATACACATACATATATATAGTCCATCCAAGAGGTATCCAGCCATGTAATATAAAGAACAGAAATATTTATTGAAGAAGATACAAGATACAAGAAACATTGCATATAGGACAATGATGCCTTAGTCCCCTTCAAAGTAGGCAACTTGGGACCTAACACAGCTGTCCAAGTAGACATCACCTGCCCCATCATATTTTCCTGAATCTCATCAATGCTATGAAATCTCTTCCCTTTAAAAGGTGGTTTCCATTTTGGATCCAGAAGTTACAGGGCACAAAATCTGGGCTGTAGAGGAGCTGAGTCACCTGGGTGACTTGATGTTTCACCAAAAAACTTCAGGAGACATTAAGCATTAAGCAGGCATATTGTTTTGATGAAGCTGCCAATCACCAGTTGCCCATAGCTGTGGCCTTCCAAATCATCCAAATAGTTTCCTAAGGGAATGTTCAAGCTTAATGCAAAATGAGATGATGCAGATTCATTGGGATACTCACTCAGTCATTCTGAATGTGAGGCCACACAGTCCACATGCTCAGTCAATGGCATCTACCACCCCCACTGACTGGTACAATGAAGTTATCATTGCCCACATGTGCATATTCCATCCCACTCCCCTTGACTGCCAGTTTACATCAATGTCACACAAAACATCCTCTTTATATTAACAATGGCTGAACTTTTTCTGGATACACACACACACACACACACAAGATCTGACACAAATAATGCTCTTTTTATTAAAAAATCATAAGCATGTAATTCTGTAACATAACAATATCATACTCAAGCCCACCATATGACATTTTAGGTGAAATGAAATGTTCAAATTAAAACTATAAACTATTTCACCCATATTATTGCCCTACCAAGCACACTCAAGCAGGCCTTACTTGTGCTGGTCCCTGTATATGTGTGTGTGTATATATGATGTGCCTCTGTCTCTCACACATATTCAAGCATACACATACACATCTTTTGCTGACACACCTCAAGAATAAATTTCTGGCCCCAGGAATTTGCATCCAGGTGGAAGTGAATAAATTTAACAGTCTGAGATATCAGCACTTGAGCTGGACTGTCTTCCAACCCATAGACTATTTGCTCAGCAATGTTTTCTCTGTTCTGTGAGAATAGAGAAACTGTTGGATAATAGCCACATGTAGAATGGAATTTGTGATCATGGCCTTAGGTCCAGTGGGACTAACAAACCGACCACAATAGATGCTCCATCCCTCAGCCTTAAACTCATTCCATCAAGCCACTATCAGTGTGCAATGCCATTGGGCACCCAAGAGAAAGTAGCAAGACACTGTGGATGGCTCCCATCCTGGGTGAATCCAAAGCAAAACTGTTAGCAGGAGTAGTCTAGTTGCTGGGGTATATGGAGAAAAACCCCTCAATCTTTAGTTACCTACCAACCCTGATCTATGTTCCCTTCTTCTATCCTATCTTGAGTCATGAGAGTTGTCACTGCCTTACCTTCATCTTCCCTAATCCCACATATCTTCCATGAAGCACTTAAAACAGGAGTTCTTACATGATTGTATCAAGGTCAGTCCTTCTATAACTCCTATATCCTTGCATCCCATTCCCTGGTATGTTGTGTACATCTCCACATCATGATTTTTAACCCAAAGCAGTCTTTGAATGACCTGTTCAGGAACAATTTAGTTGAAAAATACTTAATAATACCAGGTAACAGTCACACCAATTTGATTCAAAGGAAAAATGGTTGAAAATGTACCTGCAATCACTGATTTCTCACACTTTGAATAATTTGTTGAATGGAGAGGTTGTTTTGCAATATATTTAATATCTCTGGGTTTGGCCCATTTCTCAGAATTTTAAGGCTTTTGGAGAGCTACTTTCTATCTTTTTAATCAATTTATACCAGGTGGTTGTCCCAACTAATTTGTTATCATCATTTTGTTTCCAACTAAATTATTTTGGCCAAATCACTTGGAATTCACCATGTTATGCCAAAACCTATTATTATATGAAGTTATGATTTTATTTCAAATTCAAATATGATTGATATTTTTTTAAAAAATGATCTGTCCATTAGGAACATACCTGCCAAGAGGATGGGACATTTGGAGCAGATTAAATAGCTTGGAGAGTGCTCTCTAGTCTTTTTCACTAGTGTCTAGTGTCTGGGCCTATGCAACAGTCCTGGAGGGTGAGGTGTGGTTAGGGATCCTGACCTGGCGGCTTTGTTTCACCAGTTGAGAAAGGAACCCATTTCAAAGCCTGAGGCACTGTTTGACCAGAGTAAAGCCCCTCAATCCTGGTGTGAGGGAGAGATGGGAGAGCCAGACAGGCCTGGAGCTGCATGAATCTATGGCCAACCTAATACATGAGTGCTGCCAGCCAGGTTCTTGCCCCAAGTCATCTCTGACTGAGCCTTCAGCCTGTCAGTGCAGGTGCCACCCTCAAAGCCTCCTGACTTTCTGTAACACAAGAAGGAAACACTGGTAAAACTCCATCAGCTGTTCTTCTCTTTGACTTAAAGATAATTTAAGGTAACTTCACTGTGATGTCATAGCCAGCAAACAAACTCCTGTGGCCAAGGGTCGTGTTGGCTCTACCAGGAGAGCGTACTTCTGTTTCTGGTCAGAGCCTATGATCTTAAACAGTATTCTCTATAGCCATCTGAGCAGAGATTTGGGGATTAGCTGAGTCCTTTAGCTTAGTGACACATTAAGTTCTTCATATGTGAGTAACCATAAGGGTGTTCAAAAATATTTGATCACTATGGAAATCAGAGAATAAAGAAAAGGAAGAGAAGGGAGGGAGGGAGGAAGGGGCAGGAGGGGGGAAGAAGGAGAGGATAGGAGAAGAAAGAGGGAGTAAGAAAGAGTAGAAGGTAGAGTGAGGTGAAACACATGGACCAGGAAGGAAGCTAAGGGTATAAGTCTCCTTTTTATTGGTATTGGACTCTCTCTGGATGGTAATCTGTGCTGATCCAAAAGGCACTAAAATTAAGCCTGGCTCCATGGGGAAAGCATGTGCAGCCTCATCTCACGATGTGCAGGCAGGCAGCCTCCCCCATCTATTGGTGAGGCTTGGTTGGAAGAGGAGGGCAAAACTTATTTCTGGGTTACCAACACCAGGCTTGGCTAGTAAGTAGCCTGGCTAAGCCAGATTGTGGACAATGAAGGCAACATCTTGCCCCCAGGAGAAGAGGGGAATATGGCTGCTCACATTAGACCTATATGTCTTTCTGTTTCTTCAATTGCTATTTGATAAGTGGTAGGGAAGGACCATTTCACATTAATTGCTCTGTACCATTGTGCCTCATGCTTTATAAACACCTATTTGTTTAACCCTTCAATAACTCTGGGAGGTAGGTTGAAACCATTATTGACAAAGTTCTATTATTGATAAAGAAGCTGGAAAAATGAAGTGACCTATCTGATGTCGATCAACTAGTGTGTGCAGAACATGGGATTTACACATGTGTGTCTGATAGGCGTCCCCATCATCTTACTGACACTGCATGCATCATTAATTTGTTTCCTTCTCTTTCTGAATGGTAACTTTTTCTTTTAAAAGTTGGGAATCAGAGTGTGTTTTTTTATCGCTTTCCTCTATTCTGCATTTTGACCAGTCCCTCACATTTATCTTCAGTGATTCCTGAGCATGAAGAGTATCAGTGTGTTCTTCTGTCTGAAAAAAAAAAAAAAAAAAAAAAAAACAGAGCAAATGGTCCTGTGCCCACCCACTTATATTCAACTAGGCTTCCTAGGACTCTTCCAAAGATAGTAGTAGGTGGCTTTAATAATTTCCTGACAGATTTCTTCCAATTATGGTAAGCCCACCAATTCATAGCTTTTTGTCCAGTGGTGAATTCTGGCCAGCTTGGTCTTTAGAAACTTCTAGACTTCCTGTGAGAGGTCCCCGGCCTCCAGCATGCGGCTGCTCAGGCTGTCACTGGCCTGAGAGGCTGTGTCCAGATGCCCCACTTATGAGCCTTCTTTGTTTTCCTGAGAAGACAGCAACATCAGAATGAGGGAACTTTTACATCAGAGGGGACCAAGCCCTCATGGACAGGGATGGCTAATTTTGGTTCATGGGCAAAAATAAGAATGTAATAAATTCCTACAGGTCCAGCTGTCTTCTCTTTCATTCTCCCTTTGAAGCTTCATAGGAGTGGGGAGGACTTGGAAGAGTTTTGTTTTTCTCTTCCAGCTACCAGATTGAGCCCACTGAAGTGGAAAGGGTCCTTTCTGAACACTCAGCTCTCCTGGAGTCTGCTGAGGTCAGCAGCCCACACCACATCAGAGAAGTAATGAGTTCATTCAATAACTCTGCCTTCTGGCTCTGCGCCTATTAGCCCAGCAAGGTGAACTGGAAGACCCAGATTCCTGCATATTTTACCTCAATCCAGGTACCATAAAGTCTGAAAGCTACTACCAGACACATTCCTTTTGGTTAAGCCTTACCCTCATGTTTTAGAGACATAAATACTCTCCAGGGGAATACAGCATAAAGAAACCAATACTTCAGTCAAGTATACACACAGCTGACTGACTGCTAGATGGGAGATCTTGGTAGCAGGTGCACACTTTGTCATCTCTCCTGTTAAATAAAAAGTTCCTTTCCATTTTCAGATGAGGATATAACATGAGCAGACATGGTTGCTGGTGGCTCTAACCTGAGAGGAAGAGCAAATCTGAGGATAAAAGAATAAGTAACATTGATATATCAGAAAGATGGACTAAATTTAATAAACTGGCCTTTCTCAGGAGAAATGCAAATTCCTTCCATAGGTTCCAGAGGAGTAGATAGAATGGGAGGCAGACCTATGTACATTTTACTGGCTATAAAACCAACATAATCCTTATCTATAGTGCAGTCATCTGACAAATGTTAGTGTAATATCAAGCTGCATTCTCAGAAGCACCAGAGCCAGAGGAGTGATTCTTAGGTCTGGGTCCTGGACTGCTCAGATCTCATCTGGCATTCTTGTTTAAAATACAGATTTCTAGACCTCAAGTAAGACACTGAATCACAGTGACTGGGGATGCAGCCTAAGGAATCTTCATTTTGACCAAAGCCACTACTTAAATGATTCTGGTGTCCACTAAAATTTGAGGTCCCTGATATACAATGAAGATGGTAAGAGCCCCATATATGTACTGAAGAAGTTACACCTGGAAAGTATTACTGGTTCTGCATGCTGAGAGTTAACTCTGAGTTGGGGCTGTGTGCTCAGAGTTACTCCATGTGTAGTGCTCTGAACAGAGCATGGTGCAGAAAAAGGGCTCAATAAATGTTTGGTAGTTTTAGCCTTTCCTAAAAATCAGATTTCTGATCTGTTTGAGCATGACATAGTAGTGAGATGCCACCCTTTGGAAGTATATGAGGACAGTGAGCCAACACTTAACAAGATGTTATTGACAGAATTTTATGCTGGTATGGATAAGCAACCTACTGGCCTTAGAACTCCACCATTCCTATCAGAAACCATGTTCTATTGTGCTTAAGTTTGGGACTCCTCCTTCTCCTGCAGGACAGGAGCAGCCTGCAGGAAACATAGGGTCAGTGAAGGCCACAGATCAAGGTGTCCCTCAGGATGCTGAACAGCAGCTGAGCAGCAAAACATCTGCTGATTGCAAACACTCATAAAAACCCACCTGTATTTGTAAACATTTTTATTGTTGTTTAACTACAATTCTCTGCCTTTTCTCCCCACCCCTCCCCATCACCTCAGCCCTCCCTCCCTCCCTCCCCTATTTCCACCCCCCCTTGTTATTGTCCATCTCTCCTATATAATTGTTCCTGTAAATCATTCACACTTTCCCCCTATAATTCCCTCCCCTCTCCCCCTCTGGTCACTGCCAGCCTGTTCTCAATTTCAGTGTCTTTGATTATATTTTGCTCAATTGTTTGTACTGTTGTTTAGGTTCCTGTTAAAGGTGAGAAAATATGGTATTTGGCTTTCACTACCTGCCTTATTTCACTTAGCATAATGCTAAGTGAATGCCAGTTTCATCCATGCTTTTGCAAAGGATAGGAGCTCCTTCTTTCTTTCTGCAGCATAGAATTCCACTGTGTAAATGTACCATAGTTTTTTGATCCATTCATTTACTTATGGGCACTTAGGTTGCTTCCAGTATTTGGCTATTGTAAATTGTGCTGCTATAAACATTGAAGTGCTTAGGTTCTTTTAGACTGGTGCTTTGGAGTTCCTAGGATATACTCCCAGGAGTGGAAATGCAGGGTCAAAAGGCAGTTCCAGTTTTAGTTTCCTGAGGAAATTCCATACTGTTTTCCATAGTGGTTGCACCAGTCTGCAATCCAACCAACAGTGAACTAGGGTTCCTTTTTCTCCACAACTTCTCCAGCATCTGTTTGTTGCTTTGTTTATGATGGCCATTCTGAACAGTGTGAAGTGGTATCTCATTGTGGTATTAATTTGCATCTCTCTGAAGGCTGATGATACTGAGCATCTTTTCATATGTCTCTGGACCCTCTGTATGTCCTCCTTGGAGAAGTGTCTGTTCAAGTCCTTGGCCCATTAATTAATTGGATTGTTTGTCTTCTTAGAGTGGAGTCCTGTGAGTTCATTATATACTTTGGAAATGTTTGGCAAACATTTTTTCCCATATTGTTGGCTCTCTTTTTATTTTAATACTGTTTTCTTTTTTTATTTTATTTTAATCATTGTTCAAGTACAGTTTTCTCCCTTTTATTCCCATTCCAGCCCACCCATCCAACCCTCCCCACTTCCCTCTCATTACCCCCCACCCCTAGTTTTTGTTCATGTGTCCTTTAAATTTGTTCCTGTAACCCTACACATTTCCCCCTGAAATTCCCTCTTCTTTCCCCTCTGGTCACTGTCAGTCTGTCCCCTATTTCAGTGTCCTTGGTTATATTTTTCTTGTCTCTTTGTTTTGTTGTTTAGGTTCCTGTTAAAGGTGAGATCATATGGTATTTGTCTTTCACTGCCTGGCTTATTTCGCTTAGCATAATGCTTTCCAGCTCCATCCAAGCTGTTGCAAAGGGTAGGAGCTCCTACTTTCTTTCTGCTGCATAGAATTCCATTGTGTAAATGTACCATAGTTTTTTGATCCATTCATTTACTGATGGGCATCTTGGTGGCTTCCAGCACCTAGCTATTGTAAGTTGTGCTGCCATGAACATTGGGATGCATAGGTTCTTTTGAATTGGTGTTTCAGTATTCTTAGGATAGAGTCCCAGCAGTGGAATTGCTGGGTCAAAAGGCAGCTCCATTTTTAGTTTTCTGAGGAAGTTCCATACTGCTTTCCATAGTGGTTGTACCAGTCTGCAGTCCCACCAGCAGTGCACTAGGGTCCCCTTTTCTCCACAACCTCTCCAACACTTGTTGTTTGTTGCTTTGTTTATGATGGCCATTCTGACTGGTGTGAAGTGGTATCTCATTGTAGTTTTAATCTGCATCTCTCTGATAGCTAGCGACATTGAACATTGTTTCATGTGTCTTTGGATTTTCTTTATATCCTCCTTGGAGACGTGTCTGTTCAATTCCTTTGCCCATTTTTTTAATTGGGTTACTTGTCTTCTTAGAGTGGAGTCATGTAAGTTCTTTATATATTTTGGAGATTAAACTTTTGTCTGAGATATCATTGGCAAATATGTTTTCCCATACAGTTGGTTCTCTTTTTATTTTGATACTGTTTTCTTTATCTGTGCAGAAGCTTTTTATTTTGATGAGGTCCCATTTGTTTATTCTTTCCTTTATGTCCCTTGCTCTAGGGGACATGTCAGTAAAAAAGTTTCTGCGTGAAATATCTGAGATTTTCCTGCCTATGTTCCCCTCTAGGACTTTAATGGTGTCACGGTTTATATTTAAGTTTTATCCACCTTGAATTTATTTTTGTATAAGGTGTAAGTTGGTGCTCGAGTTTCATTTTTTTGCACGTAGCTGTCCAGTTCTCCTAACACCATATGTTGAAGAGGCTATTTTTATTCCATTTTATGTTGCTGCTCCCTTTGTCAAATATTAATTGACCTAGAGACTTCGGTTTATTTCTGGGCTCTCTGTTCTGTTCCATTGGTCCATGGGCCTGTTTTTATGCCAGTACCACAGTGTTTTGATAACAGTGGCCTTGGAGTATAGTTTAGTGTCAGGTGTTGTGATCACTCCTACTTGACTCTTCTTTCTCCAAATTGCAGCAGCTATTTGGGGTCATTTATGGTTCCATATAAATTGCTGAAGTGTTTGTTCTATGTCTGTGAAATATGCCATTGGTACTTTAATAGGTATTGCATTGAATGTGTAAATTGCTTTGGGTAGTATGGACATTTTGATGATATTAATTCTTTCAATCCATGAACATGGTATATGTTTCCATTTGTTTGTGTCTTCCTTGATTTCTTTCCTCAGTGTTATGTAGTTTTCTGAATACAGGTCTTTTACCTCTTTGGTTAGATTTATTCCTAGGTATTTTATTTTTATTTTTGCTATTTCAAAGAGGATTTTTTTCTTGATTTCTGCTTCTGGTATTTCATTGTTGGTGTACAGAAATGCCTTTGATTTCTGGATATTGACTTTGTATTCCGCTGTTTTGTCAAATTCATTTATTAGGTCAAGCAGTTTTTTGTTGGAGTCTATAGGATTTTCTTTGTACACTATCATATCATCTGCAAACAGTGACAGTTTTGTTTCCTCCTTTCTGATTTGTATGCCTTTTATTTCTTTTTCTTGTCTGATCACTGTGGCTAAAACTCCCAGTACTATATTGAATAGAAGTGGTGAAAGTGGACAGCCTTGCCTTGTTCCTGATCTTAGTGGAAAAGATTTTAATTTTTGCCCATTGAGTATGATGTTGGCTGTAGGTCTCTCCTATATGGCCTTTATTATGTTGAGGAATGCTCCCTCTATTCCCACTTTGCTGAGTGTTTTTATCATAAATGGGTGCTGTACCTTATCAAATGCTTTTTCTGCATCAATTGATATGGTCATTAGGTTTTTGTCTTTGCTTTTGTTTATGTGATGTATTACATTTACTGATTTGTGAATATTGTACCATCCTTGCATCACTGTAATGAATTCCACTTGGTCATGGTGTATGAACTTCTTAATGTACTGTTGGATGCGGTTTGCCAGTATCTTGTTGAGGATTTTAGCGTCAATGTTCATTGGTGATATTGGCCTGAAGTTTTCTTTCTTTGTGGTGTCTTTATCTGGTTTTGGAATTAGGATGATATTGGCCTCATAAAAAGAGTTTGGGAGTCTTCCATCTTTTTGGATTTTTTGAAATAGTCTGTGAGGGATAGGGGTTAGCTCTTCCTTAAATGCTTTGTAGAGTTCTCCTGTGAAACCATCTGGTCCAGGGCTTTTGTGTGTTGGGAGTTTTTTGATTACTGCTTCAATTTCTTTTGCTGTTATTGGTTTGTTCAGGCTTTCTGCTTCTTTTTTACTGAGTTTTGGATGATTATATTTTTGTAGGAATTTGTCCATTTCATCTAGGTTTTCAAATTTCTTGGCATACAGCTCTTTGTAGTAATTTCTTACAATCTTTTGTATTTCTGTGGTATCTGTTGTAATCTCTCCTCTTTCATTTCTGATTGTGTTTATTTCGGTGTTCTCACTTTTTTTTCTTGATGAGTCTGCTTAAAGGCTTGTCGATTTTGTTTATCTTTTCAAAGAACCAGCTCTTGGATTCATTCATCTTTAGAATTGTGCTTTTAGTCTCTATGTCATTCAATTCTGCTCTGATCTTGGTTATTTCCTTCCTTCTGCTTGCTCTGGGCTGTCTTTGTTGTTGTTCCTCGAGTTCTTATAGACGTAGGGTAAAGTTGTTTGTTTGAAATGTTTCTAACTTTTTGAGGTGGGCCTGTATGGCTATGAACTTCCCTCTCAGGACTGCCTTGGCTGTGTCCCATAAGTTTTGGGTTGTTGAGAGTTCGTTTTCATTTGTTTCCAGAAACCTTTTGATTTCTTCCCTAATATCATTCTTGACCCATTCATTGTTTAATAGCATGCTATTTAATCTCCATGAATTTGACTGTTTTGGGGTTTTTTTCCTAGGGGTTGGTTTCTAGTTTCAGTCCCTTGTGATCCAAGAAATTGCTTGGTATGATTTCAATTTTTTGAAATTGTTGAGGCTTGTTTTGTGTTCTATCATGCAGTCAATCTTTGAAAATGTTCCATGTACATTTGAAAAAAAATGTGTATTTAGCTTCTTTGGGATGGAGGGTTCTGTATATATCAGTAAAGCCCATTTCATCTAGGGTATTGTTCAATGCCTCAATATATCAGTTGACATTTTGTTTGGAAGATCTGTCCATTTTTGATAGTGGGGTGTTAAAATCCCCCACAATTATTGTGTTGCTGTCACTATCTTTCTTGAAGTCCTCTAAGATTTTCTTTGTGTATTTGGGTGCTTCTATGTTGGGTGCATATATATTTACAATATTTATGTCTTCTTGGTGGATTCTTCCCTTGAGTGTTATGAAATGACCTTCTGGGTCTCTCTTTATGGTCCTTTTTTGGAAGTCTATTTTGTCAGATATGAGTATTGCTACCCCCCCTTTTTTTCCTGTATATTTGCTTGGGAAATTTGTTTCCAGCCCTTCACTTTCAGCCTGTGCAGATCTTTTATCCTCAGGTCAGTCTCTTGTAGGCAGCATATGTGTGGGTCATGTTTTCTTATCCAATCAGCTATTCTGTCTTTTGAATGCAGCATTTAATCCATTTATGTTTAAGGTTATTATTGATAGGTACTTATTCATTGCCTTTTATGTACGTGTGTTACCCTCTCACTCTCTCTTTTTCCCTTCTTTTCTTAAAGCAGTCCCGTTAGCATCTCTTGCAGAGTTGGTTTGGTTGAGGTGTATTCTTTTAGATTTCTTTTGTCTGGGAAGCTTCTTATTTGGCCTTCTATCTTGATTGAGAGCCTTGCTGGGTAAAGTAGTCATGGTTGCAGGCCTCTGGTTCTCATTACTTGGATTATTTCTTGCCATTCTCTTCTGGCTTGGAGTGTTTCCATTGAGAAGTCAGCTGTTAGCCTTATTGGGGCTCCCTTGTATGTTACTTCCTCTTTCTCCCTCACCGCCTTTAGGATTCTCTCTTTGTCTTGAAATTTTGCAATTTTAATTATGATGTGTCTTGAGGTGGGTCTCTTTGGGTTCCTCTTGATTGGGGCTCTCTGTGTTTCCTGGATTTGTGTGATTTTTTCTCTCATCAAATTAGGGAAGTTTTTCATCATTATTTTTTCAAATAGGTTTCTATGCCTTGTTGTTGTTCTTCTTCTTCTGGTATCCTGATTATACGGATATTATTACGTTTCATATTGTCTTGCATTTCTCTTAATCTCTCTTCATTCTTTCTGAGCCTCTTTTCCTTTTCTTGCTCTTTCTGGGTGTTTTGTTCTATGTTGTCCTCTAGCTCACTGATCTGATCTTCTGCTTCATCGATCCTGCTTTTCATTCCTTCTACTGTGTTCTTCAGTTCAGAAATCGTATTCTTCATTTCCTCTTGGCCTTTGTTGAGAGTTTCTATTTCCTTTTTTATGCTGATGTAGTTTTCAGTGAGTTCATTGTAGCTTCCCTGTAGTTTCTGGTAGCTCATTGTGAGCTCTTTGAGCTTCCTGACAATCATTGCTTTGAACTCAATATCTGATAGTTGAATTGCCGCTATTTCATTTAGCATTCTTTCTGAGGCTTCCCCCTTTCCTTTCATTTGGGGATTGTTTCTCTGTCTTCCCATTGTTTGTGAGACTCTTCTTGTTTGCCTCTGTTTCTTATATTGATCTGTTCTGGCTCCCTGGGTTTATGTTGCGAACTTCTTTAGTAGAATAGCAGTGAGTTTCAGTGGTGCTGTTTCCTTGATCTCCCAAGCTCACTGGTCTTGGGCTATTGTTTAAGTTGGCTTTGTGTTTGCCTTTGGGTTTTGATTGTTGTTGAGTCTTTCTTTGGTGGTTCCTTCCCACCAGCTGGTTAAATGAGGGTCACTCTGTCCACCACCTCTGGTATTTTGTTGTGCCGGTGAGGGCAGATTGTGTTGAAGCTGGTTCTTCTGTGTGTATAAGGCTTAAAGAATTCTTGTTCAGTTGTTTGTATTGGGTACTGTCTCTACTGTTTAGTTGTATTTCCAGATAGGTCCTGTATTGAGGTTTGTGTGGTTACTACTCCCTCCTTCACCTTCTTCTGCTAATATCTGTTAGTGGTTCCTTTGTTGTTGGGTTTCCTCTTCCAGTGGGTATCCTGGTGTTCACCTCCTCCACCTGTTCTTTTTTGTCATCAGTTGGAAGGGGAAGGCAAAATGGTTTAAGACAGCAACAGAGAATTCTATGCTATTTACAGTAGTAGCAAGTAGGGAAGAGATAGGAGATCCTTTGACTATGAATAGTGTTAACAGTGATCTTCCACCCAGCTAGGGGATTTTTAGAAAGGATAGAAAGAAGATAAGACTCTTGTTGTGGAAGGAAGGATTGTGATTTGGATCTATAAAGCAGGGAGGTTGTGGGATGTCAGATTCTGGTGTAAGGTGAGAGTAAAGGATAGTAAATAGGTGTAGTGTGTGAGAAAAGAGAGTTAACCACTACAGTAATAGTGTTCAGGAAACTTTTAAATGGGCTAAGATCTGGAGGGGGTGTTGTGAAATAATTACATTGCATGTAACAGCAGTTATTTACAATAATATTATGGCAACAATCATATGACAGAATCTATGAGATCTAGGTAACAAGAATAGGGAGTACAGAACCTCGAGTAGTGTGCTAATGGGACACAGGTGAGTTAAAGGACAGTAGATTAGCAATACAGTATGGATAGAGATATCAGGGGAAAGCTGTCAGGTCATACAATATATCCAGCCTTGCAAAGCTGACTATACAAAAAGAAGAGGGATATAAAAATACTATTTAAAAAAGATGTAGGAATACTGGAAAAATAGTAATAATACAAATATGCAATAACTTGCAGGTTCTCTGTAATAGCAGAGTGAAATTTATCTCACTGTCCCAGCTGTTGTGATGCCCCTTCTTTGGGTTCAATTTGGTCTTTTCACAGATCCACGATTTTGTCTCAGTTGTAGGTATTTAGAAAAAAATTAGAAAAGTTAAAATAGAAAAGGCAGATGAAGGAAGGAAGAAGGGATAAAATTGGAGGACAGGAAGGAGGAAAGAATAAAACAAGAAATCAGGTAAGAGAGGAAAAAGAAATCAAAAGAGAATAAAAACAATAAAAATTAAAAAAATAAAAATTGTTAAAAAATATGGAATCAAATTTAAAAGTCTCTTGGTTTCAAAGTGGCCAAACCGGGTTTTCTGCTCTTGCTGGCTGAGGCAGGCTGAAGGATGATTGGTTTGGCTTTCTTCCTTGGCCAGCAGAACTCTCACTGGCTCCTCAGCCTTGTGCCCTGGGTGTGGGAATCGGGTCTTTCCCCAGGGTTACTGCTGTGGACTGGGGCGGGGGGATGCTCTCCCTGCATGGGAGCCCGTGCACCCATGTGCCCGAGCGCCCAGGGCTGGGTAGCAGGGAGGCTGGAGCCACTGATCACTTTAGGAGAATTCCCCAAACAGCATCTGTGTCTATTCACTCCTTCCTCTTGAGAAATTCCTCCCATTCAGGCCTGCCGCTCCTCACAGTGGCCTGGCTTCTCCCACTGCCAAATGCTCCAGCCAGACTGGTGACCATGGGGGTCCAGGTCTGCTGCGCAACTCAGCCCCTCCAGTGTCCACAGCCACCAAAGGTGCTCACAGCCCCAGTGTGTTTGCCAGCACCTGGATTCCTCCCAGAGCCGCTCAGACCTTGTTTGGCTGGGGAGGGAGCAGTTGACCCAGCTCTCTCCCAAGGACCCTATGGCAAACCCAGCAGCGGCCCTGTTCCTGGGGCTGCAGCCCTGGGACCACATGCTGGTCCCCAGGACCCTACCTTGTTGCAGCGCTCTTCTTAGGGTCCAGTCTTTGGTCTTTTGGTTCTGCCACACTCCTTGGTCCCCTATTTTCAAAAATGCTGAAGTATGTTGGTTGCTTGCCTCTCTACTCCATAGATCGGTCAGGATTTTCTCCCTTGAGTAGAGGAAAGGCGAATCTGCTCCTTCCTACTCTGACGCCATCTTAGCCCTCTCTTAATACTGTTTTCTTTAGCTATGCAGAAGCTTTTTATTTTGATAAGATCCCATTTGTTTATTCTTTCTTTTCTGTCCCTTGCTCTAGGGTACATATCAGTGAAAATATTGCTCCATGGAATATCTGAGATTTTCTTGCCTGTGCTATCTTCCAGGATATTAATGGTGTCACAGTTTGTGTTTAAATCTTTCATTCACATTGAATTTACTTTTGTGTATAGTGTAAGTTCGTGCTCTAGTTTTATTTATTTATTTATTGATTGATTGATTGATTGATTGATTGATTTATTGCATGTAGCTGTCCAGGTCTCCCAACACCATTTGTTGAAGAGGTTATTTTCACTCCATTTTATGCTGCTGCCCTCTTTCTTGAATGTTAATTGACCATAGAGACTTGGGTTTATTTCTGAGCTCTCTATTCCCTTTCTTTTTTCATGAATGATCCACTTTTTCATCTAAAATTACACAAGGTTTATTTTATACCACCTATTTTTCAGGGATACAAACTGAGTCTCCTACAGATGAGGAGATACTTTTACAACACAAAATTGATGTTAGCAGAGTCACCTTGAGCCAAGGGGATGACCTAGTGCCCACTCTCTTGAAAAGAAGGTCCTGAATATGTTGTTTGGTGTTGTGCCAGACAAGTGAGCAGGTAGGGAGTCATGTAAATGATGGTTATACATAGGAAGGTTGGTATCATACAACACTGTCTGAATAGATTCACTCAAAAATAGGGCTGTGGATAGAAAGATAGGCAGGTGAAATACATATATAGGGGTGTGTGTGTGTGTGTGTGTGTGTGTGTAGCTGTAGCCTGATTCCAAAATGAATGGTCTATAGATGTCACATTGTCATTATCTCTCTCTGATTCTAGCTACTTCACTGCAAACAGCCTGACTGTGAATTTATCATTCTTTTTATTGGAAACCACCCTTGTGTTCTACTCTTCAAATGTGTTTTTCCATTGGTCATTGATGAACACTTCTTTTAATGACACTTTGATGCTTGTAAACTGGTTTACTGGCAAAACAGATTTCTTCCATCCCAAGTCATCATGCAGATTCTTTGTTGGAATGTGATATATCTTTTGTTGAAATCATGAAGTATTTGCCACCTTTATAAATTTAGAATCTCCATAATAGGAGTGTCAAAATTCAGTTTTTTTTTTAAAATATTTTATCGTTTTTCAATTACATTTGTCTGTATTTTCTCCCCACCCCTCCCCACCCCTCCAAACCCACCTCCCTCCCTTGCTTCCACACTCTCCCTTGGTTTTGTTCATGTATTCTTTATAGTAGTTCCGGAAGACCCTTCTCCCCTCTGTCCCCTCCCCACTCCCTTCTAGCTTTTGTTAGATTGTTCTTATTTTCAATTACTTTGGTTTTATTTCATTTGCTTTTTTCTTTTGATGATTATTTTCCAGTTAAATGTGAGATCATATGGTATTTATCCCTCACTACCTGGCTTATTTCACTTAGCATAATGCTCTCCAGTTCCATCCATGCTGTCACAAAGGGTATAAGCTCCTCTTTTCTCTCGGCTGTGTAGAATTCCACTGCGAAAATATACCATAGTTTTTTGATCCACTCATTCGCTGTGGGCACTTAGGTTGCTTCCAGCACTTGGCTATTGTAAATTGTGCTGCTATGAATGTTGGGGTGCATAGGTTCTTTTGGGTTGGCGTTTCAGGGCTCCTAGGGTATAATCCCAGCAGCAGAATTACAGGGTCAAAACGCACTTACATTTTTAGTTTTCTGAGGAAATTCCATAGTTTTCCATAGTGTTTGCATGAGTCTGCATTCCCACCAACAGTGCACTGGGGTTCCCTTTTCTTCTCATCCTCTCTAACACTTATTTGTTGGTTTGTTTATGTTGGCCATTCTGACAGGTATGAGGTGGTATCTCATTGTGGTTTTAATTTGCAACTCTCTGATGGCTAGTGATGCTGAGCACCTTTTCATGTGTCTCTGGGCCCTCTATCTGTCCTCCTTGAAGAAGTGTCTGTTCAAGTCTTTTGCCCATTTTTTAATTCATTTTTTTTTGTCTTCCTGGAGTGGAGTTGTGTGAGTTCTTTATATATTTTGGAGATCAAACCCTTATCTGAGATTTCATTGGCAATTATGTTTTCCCATACAGTTGGCTCTTTTTTCATTTTAATTCTGTTTTCTTTAACCATGCAGAAGATTTTTAATTTGATGAGATCCCATTTGTTTATTCTTTCCTTTATGTCCTTTGCTTTAGGGGACATATCAGTGAAAATGTTCATGTGTGAAATGTCTGAGATTTTCCTGCTGTTTTCCTCTAGGACTTTTATGGTGTTACAACTTATATTTAAGTCCTTTATCCAACTTGAATTTACTTATTTTTTAATATATTTTATTGACTATACTATTACAGTTGTCCGATTCCCCCCCCTTCATTCCTCTCCACGCTGAACACCCCCTACCACCCACATTCCCTCCCTTTAGTTCCTGTCCATGTGTCATAAGTTCTTTAGCTTCTACATTTCCCATACTATTCTTACCCTCCCTCTGTCTATTTTCTACATACTATCTATGCTACTTATTCTCTGTACCTTTTCCCCCTCTCTGCTCCTCCCATTACCCTGTTGATAACCCTCCATGTGATCTCCATTTCTGTGGTTCAGTTCCTGTTCTAGTTGATTGTTTAGTTTTTGTTTTAGGTGTGGTTTTTAATAGTTGTGACTTTGCTGTCATTTTACTATATATGTTTTTTATCTTCTTTTATTTAGATAAGTCCCTCTAATGTTTCATAAAATAAAGGCTTGGTGATGATGAACTCCTTTAACTTAACCTTATCTGAGAAGCACTTTATCTGCCCTTCCATTCTAAATGAAAGCTTTGCTGGATAGAGCAATCTTGGATGTAGGCCCTGTCTTTCATGATTTGGAATACTTCTTTCCAGCCCCCTCTTGCCCATAAGATCTGTTTTGAGAAATCAGCTGACAGTCTTATGGGAACTCCTTGGTATGTTATTGTCCCCTTATCTCTTGCTGCTTCTAGGATTATCTCCTTCACTTTTACCTTGGCTAATGTAATAATGATGTGCCTTGGGGTGTTCCTCCTTGGGTCCAGCTTCTTTGGGACTCTGAGCTTCCTAGACTTCCTGGAAGTCTATTTCCTTTGCCAGATTAGGGAAGTTGTCCTTCATTATTTGTTCAAATAACTTTTCCACTTGTTGCTCTTCCTCTTCCCCTTCTGGTACCCCTATAATTCAGATGTTGGAATGTTTAAAGATGTCCTGGCAGTTCCTAAGCCTCTCCTCATTTTTTTGAATTCTTATTTCTCCATTCTTTTCTGTATGGTTGTTTCTTTCTTCCTCCTGTTCCACTCTATTGTTTTGAGTCCCAGTTTCCTTCCCATCACTATTGGTTCCCTGTGCATTTTCCTTCATTCCTCTTATCATAGCCTTCATTTGTTCATCTAATTTGTGACCAAATTCAGCCAGTTCTGTGAGCATCCTGATCACCAGTGCTTTGAACTGTGCATTGATAGGTTGGCCATCTCTTTGTTGCTTAAAAGTATTGGCTCTGGTGCTTTCATTTGTACTTCCATCCAAACCTTTTTTGGGGGGTGGGGGTCTGGTTGTGCCCGTTATGTAGTGAGGGGCAGAGCCTTGCGTGTTCTCCAGGGAGGGGCAACCCAGTCACTGGGTTGTGATGTTGTGTGTGGGGGCAGTGTCTGAGAGGAAACAATGGCACTTGCTCCTCTCTCTGTCGGATTTCAGTCCCTTCTGCCACTTCCCTCAAGCTAACTGGGCCTTTCTGGTGCTAATTCCCATGTGCATGGGCTTGTGTACATTCTAGGACCCCCTGGGTCTCTCCAATATACTCTCCTGTGAGGCTGGGAGTGTCTCCCTGTGCATCAACCCCCACAGTTGTTTTCAATCAGTGCTGGGAGGCTCTATTTCCCAGCACTGGGACCCTGGGTTGTGTGGTCTGTCTCACTGCCCAATTTCACCTGGTTTATCTGTGCAAGAATGTGACCCAGAAAGCAGATAGCCAGGCACCTTGCACACAGTGCATCATTTCACAGTTGCCACCTCACTGGATCTTCCAGCTGCCTGTGTGCCCAGGGTCCACCCGCTGCAGTCTTGTGCATGGGATGCTCTACACTCTCAGGGTGCCTTAGGAACCCAGGATGCTTCACCCATCCAGTACCACCACTTTTGGTGCCACAACCCCTCTCCACCCAGCTGCCTGACTCCACCTCTCCTACTGGTCTGGATGAATGTGTATATTTTAACTCCTTGGTTGTCTGACTTCTGTACAGTTCAATTTTCTGTCAGATCTGGTTTTTCTCTTGTTTCTAAATTGTTGCTGACCTTATTTTGGTTGTGCGAGCAGGTGCACTGTGACTACCTATGCCTCCATCTTGGCCAGAAGTCTCTTGAATTTATTTTTATGTATGGTGTAAGTTGGTGATCAAGTTTCATTTTCTTGCATTTACCTGTCCAGTTCTCCCAACACCATTTGTTGAAGAGGCTATTCTTCTCCATTTTATGCTGCTGTCCCCTTTCCTGAATGTTAATTGACTGTAGAGATGTGGGTTTATTTCTGGGCTCTCAGTTCTGTTCTATTGGCCTATGTACCTGTTTTTATGCCAGTACTAGGCTGTTTTGATTACAGTGGCCTTGTAATACAGTTTGGTATCAGGTATTGTGATCCCTCCTACTTTGTTCTTCTTCCTCAAAATTGCTACAGTTATTTGAGGTTGTTTATGGTTCCATATAAATTTCTGAAATGTTTGCTCTATATCTGTGAAATATGCCATTGGTACTTTAATAGGTATTGTGTAGAATCTATAAATTGCTTCAGGTAGCATGAACATTTGGATGATGCTAATTCTTCCAATCCATGAACATGGTATATACTTTCATTTGTTTGTGTCATCTTTAATTTCTTTCTTCAGTGTTGTATAGTTTTCTGAGTACAGGTCTTTTACCTCCTTGGTTATGTTTATTCTTAGGTATTTTATTTTTCTTGTTGCTATAACAAATGGGATTTTTTTCCTGATTTTTGTTTCTGATGTTTGATTGTTGGTATACAAAAATGTCTTTGATTTCTGAATATTGACTTTGTTTCCTGCTGTTTTGTCAGATTCATTTATTAGGTTGAGCAGTTTTTTGGTGGAGTCTATAGGATTTTCTTTGCACACTGTCATGTCATCTGCAAACAATGACAGTTTTGTTTCCTCTTTCCCAGTTTGGATGCCTTTTATTTGGATTCCTTTTCTTGACCCATTGCTGTGGCTAGAACTTCCAATACTATGCTGAATAGAAGTGGTGAAAGTGGGCATCCTTGTCTTGTTCCTGATCCTAGTGGGAAAGCTCTAAGTTTTTGTCCATTGAGTATGATGTTGGCTGTTGGTCTCTCATATATGGCCTTCATTATGTTGAGGAATGCTCCCTCTATTCCCACTTTACTGAGTGTTTTTATCATAAATGGGTGCTGTACCTTATCAAATGCTATTTTTGCATCTATTGATATGATCAAGTGATTTTTTTGTCTTTGCTTTTGTTTATGTGATGTATTACGTTTATTTATTTGCAAATATGGTACCCTCCTTGCATCCCTGGGATGAATCCCACTTGGTCATAGTGTATAATCTTTTTAATGTATTGCTGGATCTGGTTTGCCAATATTTTGTTGAGGATTTTAGCATCTATATTCATCAGCAATATTGGCCTAAAGTGTTCTTTTTAAATTTTTTCTCTCTTTTTTATTTTTATTTTTTTGTATTATTGTTCAAGTACAGTTTTCTGGATCCCCATCACTTCCCCCCACCACTTCAGCCCTCTTTACCTCCCCCTCCATTTCCATCTTCCTTGTTGTCTATTTTTTCTTTATAATTGTTCCTGTAAACCCTTCACTCTTTCCCCCCATTATCCCCTCCCCTCTCCTCTCTGATCACTGTCAGCTTGTTCTCAAGGGACATAAAGGAAAGAATATATAAATGGGATCTTATCAAAATAAAAAGCTTCTGCATGGCTAGAGAAAACAGTATTAAAATGAAAAGAGAGCCAACGATATGGGAAAAATGTTTGCCAATGATACCTCAGATAAGGGTTTGATCTCCGAAGTATATAATGAACTCACAGGACTCCACTCTAAGAAGACAAACAATCCAATTAATAAATGGGCAAAGGACTTGAACAGACACTTCTCCAAGGAGGACATACAGAGGGTCCAGAGACATATGAAAAGATGCTCAGTATCATTAGCCTTCAGAGAGATGCAAATTAATACCACAATGAGATACCACTTCACACTGTTCAGAATGGCCATCATAAACAAAGCAACAAACAGATGCTGGAGAAGTTGTGGAGAAAAAGGAACCCTAGTTCACTGTTGGTTGGATTGCAGACTGGTGCAACCACTATGGAAAACAGTGTGGAGTTTCCTCAGGAAACTAAAACTGAAACTGCCTTTTGACCCAGCAATTCTCCTCCTGGGAGTGTATCCCAAGAGCCTTGAAACACCAATCTAAAAAAACCTATGTCCCCAATGTTTATAGTAGCACAATTTACAATAGCCAAGTACTGGAAGCAACCCAAATGCCCATCAGTAAATGAATGAAGTTTTCTGTCTTCACTGTGTTTTTATCTGGGTTGGGGATTAGGATGATGTTGGCTTTGTAAAAAAGAGTTTGAGAGTCTTCCATCTTTTTTGATTTTTTGCAATACTCTGTGAAGGATGGAAAATTCACCTTCATTTCATCCCAATCCTACCTATCTGGACTACCTGTAAGTAATGAGCTCTAAGAGTTTATGGAACTCTCTCCAAAGCATTTGCAACTTAAGAGAAACATGTTGGCTCCTCATGGTGTCTGGGGAGTTGTTTGGAAATAGGTGGAAGTCTGAAATCTTTTCACAAAAGTCAATGCTCCCCAATAGCATTGACTTGAAAGGCAGGCAACAGAAAAAAAATGCTGTTTGTCCACCTCACTGGCTGAGCCCAAGGAACTGGTAGAACCTCATTTCTGGACTTGTAAAGGTGAGCACTTTACTCACAGCCCAGGTTAAGAGTTTTCACCCAAGGCCCTATTGTTTTGTTTTGGTTCTGGCAGATTGTAGAGGAATGTAGAGTCTTTTATCCAGCCTACTCCTCTCATGATCCAGAGAAACTAACCCAGGAACTGCAGGGTCATGTGAAAAGAGTGATGCCTCCCTCCATACAAGTACCCCAGCAGGGTGAAGCTCTAGGACATAATAAATTGGGAAATCAAGTGGGCACACTCCCTCAGGTTTTGGCCCTGAGGAGATGAGTACACAAATAACCCTAACCTGCTCCTTCAGCCATTTCTCTCTATTTCTGCACTGGGCACTCCCCGAAGCAGATTTTTCTCCCACTCTAAGAGGTGACCATAAATCTGATTAGAGGAGTTGCTAAAATGCTATTGTAGGGATTGTGTGCTCCAGGGTCTCACTGCTTCAATTGTTGCTTTTTGAGAAAACTACAAATCTTGGAGGCTGTCCAATGAAATGGCAGGGTATACTGGTCTTTTCAAGCCAAAAACCTTCCTGGGAAATGATAATTTCAAAGCATTTTGATTTTTGTTCTATGGTCACTATGTGGCCTTTGTTTCAGAATTGCCACAGATGGTTGCTGGAAAGATACAAAGGAGTAAATAGGGGAGCCAAGAGTAGAGAGATGAGATGCAACCCCCAAAAGATCCCACAAGCCTCTAATGGTGCTAGGAGGGATTGATTGGTGGGATCTCTGGTTAGTCACCACTTGGAGCATCATCCCTTCTACCCTACTGACATGAAAGGTTTTCAGTTTTCAAGTGGGCCTCTCTTGAATCACTGGATGATCCTGGAAGAGAGCAGAGAAGCAACACTGACCCAGAGTGTTCAACCGCTGTCCAGCCAAAAAAGTTTTAGGGCTTGACTTCCATTCTGGAGGCATCTTTAGCAACTGTTTATGGAGCTTACTGCTTGAGAGCTGTCAGTTGGCCCTCTGAAGGAGAGGTCATCATAGCCTCAAGGCACTTGTAAGCTCATTCAATGACAATGGGAGTATAACCACTTGAACCTTTTGAAAAAAACATTTCATAATCATTTTTTTTAGGGCCATAAAAATTTGTCCATATGCTTTTAGCTTAGAAATTCCATCTTTGGGGCATAGATAAACATAATTTGCCTCTTGCACAGCCACATCAAAATTACAACTGAACTATAGAACAACCATCATTCAGAACCATCAGAAATCAAGCTGAATGAAAGTGTTAACACTACAGAGTTAAAGAAGAAACTACATCAAGACTGTTAGGCAGGGCAGAGATGTGTAACAGGCTGGCCCCACACCCATGTGTGGTAGGTAAAAATTGGGAGGGATATCTCAGGGGCAAAGGGTCACAGTTGTACACCAGAGAACCCAGTCTAAAGTTCCAGTGTCAGAAAGAGAAATTGCCATAACTTCTGGTTATAAAAGCCAGCAGGAATTGATGCTGCAGAAAACAGAAACTGCTAGACTTGCTGACAATTCCTCTTAAGGAGCCCATGCACAGACTTACTCAGACTCATTCTTTCTGATTTTCAGTGGTGGGGGAGGGCAGCCAATGAAAGGCACCAGAGAAATATGGGGAGGAAGTGAATTGTCCTGCATCAGGGTGAAAGCTGGGGAGCAGCTTTTTACTAGACAGAAGTGCTGACAAAGGTCACCATTCCTTTTCTGAACCCTTTCCCTACAGAGCAACAGAGCTGGCACCATATCTGACTTCATCAACCTTGCTCACACTGTTTGCCCCACCCTTGTGATTCTTTGAGGCCTGGTCCCACCCAATATATATATTTAGTCCCTCCCCTTATATTCCTTGTGTCTTTTGAGATACTTCCACAGCTCTGGAATTCAGAATAAGTAAGTCTGAGTAAGTGTATATACAGAGGAGCCCTTTAAAGGGAACTGCCAGGGACTCCAAAAACACTACATCTCGCTCAGCCACAATTCCTGCTGGTTTTCAGATCCAGAAGTTATGGGGACTTACTGGCATTGGAATACTGGGTTGGGAGCCTGGTGTGGTACTGGGACCCTCACTCCTCAGTGGAGATCTCCACAGCCAAGATATCTCTCCTGATTTTTAACTACCACACATGGGTGTGGGACCAGACCATTCTGTGTTTCTGCCCCTCCTTCCAATCTCAATGTGGCTTCCTCTTTGTACCCTAAGTTTTAGGAATTCTGTTTAGCTAGGCTTCAGGTGGTTCCAAATGATGGTTGTTCTGTAGTTTCATTGTAATTTTGATGTGGTTGTGGGAGGATTACTAGTATTACATTTACCTATTTCACCATCTAGATCGAAATCCAAATCAGCTCATAAAGTATCTTCCCCATAAGCAATATGATAGTCATTTAGGGATGAGCCTAGAGTTCTGTTCACTTTTTCCTAATGCACATCAAAATAATCACGAACATGAAAACTATCACCTTGTCAAACCCACGTTAGGGAATCTGATCTAAGCTAGTTCTCATATAACCCTAAGGAAAAAAAAAAGTATTAGAATCTCCATTTAACAGATGAAATACTGAATCTCAGGGTAATTTGACCTAGAAACCTCTGTCTGTGACTTCCCTCCCTCTGTTGTCAAGTTGAGACCCTGCCAAGACCTCTGCCTCCCTTTTCAGTCTCTTTTCCTTACTGGACTCACTTTCCTTCTTTTATTTGCCTCTTTCTGGCCTGAGGGATCAACTATACCTGTGACTCAGCATTTAAATCATTTCTTCCACAAATTGTCCCCTGATCAGCATGTCCCAATGCCAGGAATATTTTGGGGGATCTCAGGATGCTCTACCTAACCACATTGTGGCAAAAATCATGGAAATATTGACTACAGTCAGAAAATAGCTTTATAATATTTTCTTCTACCACTGGATATTTAGACCTACTATATCTACTCTCTCTTCCCCACTCAAGGGACTGTATATGCTTAGGCGGATTCTTTATAATTTTATTCCTTCTCAAGCCATTTCATTTTCAGGTATTAAATTGATTAGTCCATTATAAATCTAAGTTTAAATCTAGGTTAGAGCTATTCCTCTTCCCCATCTCAGCCTTACTCAGGGTGTGTGTTGTATTTTTTCCCATATCCTCAGCCTGTGTTTTACTTTAAAACCCTTATTCATTCACTGAAATGTTAACTGAGCACCTGCTAAAATCACAGGTGTCCAACCTTTTGACATCTCTGTGCCACACTGGAAGAAGAGTTGTCTTGGGCCACATATTAAATACATTGCAACACATAATTACAAAACAACCTCATAGTGTTTTAAGTAAAGTTACACTTTTGTGTTGGGCCACATTCACAGCTATCTTGGGCTGCATGTGGCCCACAGGCCACAGGTTGGACGTCCCTTTTAGGTTCTGGAGCTAAACTGATGAACAAAACAGGCAAAATGTTCTGAACTCATATTAGATTCTAAAGGAAGGACATGGAAACAAAAAATAAGGTTAAAGAACGATGAGTATTAGGGAGAAAATAGTTCTGGGTAATGTGGGAGGCAGAACCAGTTAGAAGGTGGGTCATAATTTGGCAGGTGATCAAGGTAAGCTTCATTGAGAAAGTGGTAAAAATCTTTAGCAAAGATTTAAAGGAGGAAAGGGAGTTATCCATAGGTATCTGGGGAAAAGTGGTTTGAGAAATCAGCAGGTGTAAATGCACTGACACAAGCTGTGCCTTCTAGAAACAGAAGAAGGCCAGTGGGCTGATGTGCAGTGAGTGAGCTGTAAAACAAGAGGACAATCAGCCAGGGAGAACAGGAGGCTGTGTTAAGAAAATGTAAGACCTTGGATGATGTGGTAAATATTTTGACCTTTTTTTTTTTTTTTGCATGAAATTGGGACTCACTGCTGACTGCTAAGCAGAAGTGTGATATGATCTGACCTCTGACTACTCTTAACAGTATCTAAAATAAACTTAATCATTTGACATGTTATTAGCTGTCTCCTATAGGAGATCATTCTGCATGGCGTGGGCCCAGCTTCCACTTGGAGATGCACAAGACCCACACCCACGGATAGGTTCTCCCATGAGGAATCAGGCCTGCAGTGTGCCTAGGCTGCTTTGAATCTTGCTTTTGCTAAAAAACTCCCTCACCCTGAATTGAGGACATTTACTGCAAAATAACTTCCTAAAATCCATGCTAAACCTTCCAAGGATGAGTGTAACCAGTTCAACCACTTTTGCCTTTTCATTTGCAAATATCCCTCTTCTGTGATGTGATTAGCAGCATTGGCTCCTTTGTTTTCTGTAAAAGGTAACCACCTAAAGAGAACCTGTGCATAGTAAATGAGGACCATCATGTAATGTGCAGAGAAGAGAAATAAAGGCCTGTCACAGCAAGGGCCAAGGCTTTTGCTCCCCTTGAGAGATCAGCCATGCTGTCCCTTTTCCTTCACAGGACTCGGTAGTCTGTGTGAATGTCTCATTTCATCCATAATGACCCGGACACTGCAGGCCGGTGTCTGCATCAGTATCAGCCCCAGACTGGGAAGGATCTGTCTTGGTCAACTCTGTGTCCCCCTAAGAGCAGCAGTTAAGTACATATTGACTATTGATTAATTGACAAGGGGAAGACATTTTTCCATGGTTATCCTGGGAAACTTGGCTCCAGAGTTTTTGAAGCCAGAAAACACCAGCATTCATTCTGCCTGTCACATACTGAACCCAATAAGCAGAGACAGGAATTGAATCTTTATGGCCACTTTATTCAGATGGCTGGCATTCTGAGGAGACAGCATGTTCATATTCTAACAGACCATCTTACATTTTTCTTTCAAGCTAGCATTTTTATAACAGGAAATATACAAGGTACAATGAGGGGTTTTGAAATTCAGGAGAAATTAGATCAAAGAAAACTGCAGCATTCTCGCCCTAGGCAGTTAGCTGTTCCCTGGGGTGGGTGGTCATCTGTCTCTCCATGGAGCACAATGGCCCAGATGCCTCCACTTGTTCCCCAGGTGGGAGACAAGTGGAGGCATCTTGTAATTTTTAGTGGTTCCCCAGGAGGTCAGCTGTCTCTCTCAGGAGTGGTGGGTCTTATCTATAGTTCCTGAAAAACAATAGCTTTAATATATGCATTACTTACTAGGCTTATAACTATTGACCTTAAACTAAAATTTTTCAACACTTGAGCCCCTTATCATTTTCAAACCAAATGTACCCATGTGTAATTTTGCCCCTATTTCTTGGAAGACAAATGACTTTTCTTGAGTTTATTTCCATTTGTGGGACCCTACTTACTGTTTCCAGGATCATGACCCTCATTCCCCAAATCTGCTGCACCCATATGATCAGTAGAAACAGTCAATAACTTTAAATGCTCATTCCATGAAAGTGAATTTGAGTCCAGATGCAAGTCTCCCATTCTAAACTGCAGTCACTAGGATTTACTGAGTGCTTACTCTGCACCATGCATGGCTAGGAGGATTTATGCTATCCTAAGTAAGGTTCTGCGACTGTCCACAGGTAATGATTAGCTATGCCTTCCCTGAAATTTCCAGGGACTCTTGATCTGCCTGCCTGGTAATCTGTGCTCTCCTCTAAGGTTATAGGAATTCTGTAACTGTCTTCTCAGGAGGAGAGTGTACCAAAAAATCTTAGAGAGGCTTCCTAAGAGGACATGGCAGGTGAGCACCATTTCAGGGAATGGAATGATCGGATCATGCCTCTTAATAGCATAAACCTGTCCTTAGAAACCAGCGCTCTCCAAGAGACTGAAAATCTTCAGGAAACACCAGTTTGCAATCTGTAGGGCTCTAGAAAAGAAGTATCTGCCAGGTCTTATTGAGGAGGCAGCAATGGGCAAAGGAGAATGTGTCTTTAACATGGCAAAAGGGAAAGAATGAGGTGGCTGGGAGAAGGCCAGTCAAAGGGGGATGGGAATTGAGTGATGGTTGAGGAGGGAGGGCCTTATGAGGAGGTGAGACTTGAAGAATGAGAAAATCAGTCATGGAAAGAGAGAGAAACCATCAGGGAAAAAAGCAATAAATATTCTTAATTAGAAGTTGCTAAAGAATTTTACACTTCTGTTCTTTCAGAATATAAGAGAGGATGCACAAGTTTCAGAGACCTTGAGCATTCTGGCTGTTGCTGACCAGACAATAGGAAATGGGCATCCAGTTAACTGGTGAGACTCCTGGCTGGATCCCTTAAATTAAAGACCATTAGACTTAAATTCTTCGTCTCTATCAAGGTACACATGTTGGTACTCAGAGCCAGCCTACACAGCCTTGATACTGCTGTCCCTGGAGCCAAGACATAGATGAAAGCAACAATGACAACAGTTATAATTTCTGAAGTGATTCTGTGTATTAGTTGCTGTGTTCTAGGTTCAATAGAAGGAAATAGATATTAATTGTATTAGTCAATATTTACTGTAGTAACCAACATCCAAACATCTCAGGAGCTTAGAACCTCACATATATTTCCCCATGGGTCTGTGAGTGGGCTGTGGCTATGCTAGACTGAACTCTACTCCGTATGTTTTATGATTCTGGGACCAGGCCAAAGTTAGAGCACCTACCTGGGATATGCTATATTCATGATTGAGGGCAGAAACGCAAGGGTTTCTGATGAACCACATAGTCACATCCACTCACATCTCATGGACAAGGCACAGTCAGTGAGAGACCCTGGGCAAGTCACATGAAAATAAATGAGGATATATAATCCTAATACAAGGAGGGGGTAAATTGTTGGGAATAACAATTCAGTCTACCTTACCACCGTATTTTAAGAATAAAGGGATTTTTTTTTACATGGAACTGAGTGTTCACAAAACTGTCAGAAGTGCCAGAGAGGTGGAATATAAGACTGGGTGTTGTACTTTTGGAGAATGGCATGCCAGACTGAAATAAATGCTGAGTTCCAGTTGACGCATAACCACAACAAATTCATTTCTGGAAGAACTTTGTAAGGTTGGGGTTAATCTCCGTAAGCAGCTGATGACTAGTAGAGCAGTCTATATAGGAAAGATTCACCTCCATGTCATCTTTCCTTCACAGGTCTGACTATGCATTGGCTACAAAAATTCCAGGGGATTTGCATGCTATGGAGGACTCAGATGGCCTGTCGCACTGTCCACATTCATACCAAGCAACTTGCATCTCTGCAGTGGGGCCACCAGGAAGTTCCTGCTAACTTTAACTTTGCAAGTGGTGTGATGGATTACTGGGCTGGCATGGAGAAGGTAATGGGGTAGAGGAGAGACAGAGTTTGGAGGTTGTGCTGAGTTTATTAATTAATCCATATTTAATATATTGAACACATTGCATGTCAGGTACTATTATGTGCTATGAGGTTCATATCTCATGAAGGCAGTATGGGGTGGGAACCAGAAAGCATGAGGTGGGCAAAAAGAAGGGCATGGGAAATTGGTGCAGGTGAAGCAATATGGTAAGTCCCTGGGTAGCTGATACACACTCTGCCTACACATACTTCACATGCTCTGTTATGATCTCCTAGGATGAGTAAAGGACTAGTGGGTTGGGGGTCATAGAGGAGGCAGATTTGGGTTTAATAAGAGAGAATCAACAGCCTTTTCTGTCATTAAGAGTAAACAAGCAGGATGGTCACTAGGAAGAGCCTGTCAAAAGGACTCCAACATAAAGCATCAGAAAAAGATTGATGAGAAAAGTTCTATTTCCCTTCCCACCCTACACTTCTAGAACTCCACCCTGTCTATTGCTGGCCCTGCCATTGCCTTCCCTCTGAGGTTTTGTGCCTTTCTGGAGGATGAAAGGATTCCTCTTGGTATGGATAAGGAAAGAGGTGTATCTGCCATATATATATGATAGATGGATCTATCTATAACATTTATTTATTTTTTTTCATTGTCACTCTTTTACAAGTATGCAGTAGCATTTTTCAGAAGCTACAGACAGGTGGTACAACAAAAACTGAATGCAGAGATAGAAAGAGAATTTGTCTTTTATTAAAGAAGATGTTAAAGAGACTTGCAAAATTGTGAAAAAATGACACTCTTCTCATTTTTTGTTGTTTCAGAAAGTATACTTCCTTATTGAACCACATCTTATTTGTGGTAATATGACATGACCCCCAACTCATGGGATCCCCAGCATTATGGCTGAGACACAGCAAATTCACATGGACCACCAAGTCCAGTGGGGGAAAGGGGACAGCACAGCTTCTCTCTCAAGGGGATAGCTCCTCGGAGCACCTCAGCCACTCTCTCAAGAGGAGAGCTCCCCAACCCTTGCTTTGACAAGCTTTTATTGCTTTTTTGGACACATTATATGATGGTTTACTTTATTATGCACAGATTCACTTTATTATCATGCACAGGTTCACTTTAGGTAGTTACCTTCTACAGAAAACAAAGGAGAGGATGCCTCTAATAACATCACAGAAGAAGGATATTTGAAAATGCAAAGGGAAAAGTGGTTGAACTGGTTACATTCCATACTGGGGAGAGTTAGCAGAGACTTTAGGAAGTTACAGTAAGCACTTGCTGCCTCAATTCAGGGTGAGGGAGTTTTAGCAAAAGCAAGTCTCATAGCAGTCTAGGTACAATACAGGCCTGATTCCCCATGGGAGAACCTATCGGTGGGCATGAGTCCTGTGCATCTCCAAGTGGGAGCTGGGCCCACACCATGCAGAATGGTCTCCTATATTTCCCCTTTGTTTTTAGTTATGACCACTATAGATCCCACAAAGCTTGCTACTGACTGGTCTCTCACACGACCCTGGGAAAATAATTTGCAAATGCATCAAAGTACACAGAGCATTATTGTAATCAGTAAGCAACCAGTGGTTCCAAAGACCAAAATTCTCAGGTTAGGCCTATCAATCATTGTCAGGCGGTAATGATCAAATAGATAACATTTAAAGAACTCTGAGGGCCTATTTTGAGTCAGGGTCAGATAGCCAAAGGGCCTTAAATCTTTGGGGAAACAAACTCATTTCAGGCTTGGACCCTTGTCGTTTAAATTGAGGGTATTAGCAAAGCAGGTTTCATGGGATTGTATGCATTCTTTCTTAGGTCTGATCGCCAAGGAGAATCCATCCTTTCCAGAATAGGGCTGCACCCACCTCCTGCACTGTTTCAGGCTTAGGTGGAACAGGGAAAGTAAGGAAGCCAAGAGATTAGAAGACTTCTTGCACAGAATGAGGACTCAGGCTATGTCAAAGCTGAGGGGCGAGAGTCCATCACCCACTTTTTCTATAGCCCCCCAAGTCCTTCCCTGAGGGCCCCCTCATGATCCTGCTTGTCTTAGATTATCCTTCCCTTGAGGAATCTTACCCATCATTGATTAACCAATCATGAGCTGGGAGTCTGGCAGGGTGAAGTAAAGTGAGCAGAAGCGGTGCTCCTGACAGGGAGATAAGCTTCATCTCCTTAGTAGATTGGGGTCTCAAGGTCTCTCAATCATCCTTAGCCATGGGGGTTTACAGCTTCTGAAACCAGGCAGGGTGGTCCCCAACATCTAATCTCCCCCTTTTTTTGTTTTTGTGAATGCAATTGTAGCTGTTAAGCCTATGAAACCTATTATTTGCTGTCACTGAATGCAATATCAAGAAAACAACCTCCATATACATCATAAAGCACAAATAAAAATTAAGACAAGGAGGCATCCAAGGGCTGACATGACCCAAACTCATAAATTCAGTCCATTGAACCAGTTTTTAGGGTTCAGCCATTGTAAATTATTGTGGAGGGTCTGGAACACTTTTTGTTTGATAAGGCCTTTACTTGAGCATTAAGAGCCTCAATGTCTCCCCCATGTGGTGGGGACACACCTAAAGGGAACATTATGGGACACTGAGGGGTTGTTGCCCTCTGCAGGAGGCACTTGAGCCGTGGCCCCTGTCATTGGGGCAGGCCCCATTCTCCTCTGTTGGCAGCCCAGTCCCATGAGTGGTGCTGTGGATATTTATTTTCCTTCTGGTTGTTCAAGGTCAGCTGGGCCATCTGGTCTCTCAGTCAATTGGTTCTTGGACCTCGGTAGCAGAGCTTAGCATCTATCCTACTCATGATAAGGCTTTACTCTTTTGGCTGATAGCCAGATAGGACCTGTAGGAATGGAAACACACACATACCCTCTTCCACCAAGTTAAGAGATCTACAGGGCTCTGCCAATAGCCATCTCCCAGGGAATCTCTATATAAAACCTGAGGATAAGATGACTTTGGCTCTTTCTTCTGAAAATGTTTCTCAATTGGATTGAGAAATCCAAAGTGAATCACAACGTGATTCATCACAATTTAGAAAATTATATGTAAACATGGCTAACATAATCAAATTTGGGGGGAAAGACTCATGACTCCCCCTTTTTCTGTTTTTTTTTTTTTTTTTTTTTTTTTTTTAAGAAGATTTTTATCTTCTGGGTATGATGAGCCCATTCTACAATTATCTAACCTTTTGGATTGTAAGGTATTCCTGTTTTATGTAAGATATTCCAATGCTGAAGAAAAACCTGAGTAGAATAGGCAAGGTATCCAGGGCCATTATCAGCTTTAATTTGCTGAGGCCATCCTAAATTACTAAAGGCCTCAAGCCAATGGGCTTGTATATTTTTAGCAGATTCTCCTGTTAAAGTAGATGCTTGTAGGGCACCAGAGGAAGTATCAATAGAAATATGAACGAATTTGAATTTTCCAAACTGAGCGTAATGAGTGACTTCTGTTTCCCAAATTATTTGAGAACTTAGTCTTCGAGTATTAATTCCTGTAGATGGGGGTGCCTTGCTAAGGGCTTGGCAATCAGAACATTCTTTAATAATATGCTTAGCTTGGGAACAAGGAATATTAAATTGTTTTCAGAATGCCTGGCTATTTCTGCAAGCTGCAATGAGTTTGAGCAGCAAGTTAATTGCCCTTTTGTTCTCAGGACGTGGTAGCTCCTAGGTTCAGAGTTTTCAAGGAACATGGAAAAGATGGGGGGATGCTCTGTTTAAATATGTTTTCGACAAAAATGGTTACACACTGAGGGCCTTTTGTGACTCAACTGACTAACCATTCCCTCCGGGAGAACAGCCAGTTCTTCCCGAAGGAAAAGATCAGTGTTTACAGGTACTGAGTTAAAAAGTGATACTTAATCTTCCATGGAGAAGGGCTAATTCTCCCCAGGAGACAGTACCCCTGTATTTCATTTTTACAATAAAGGGTTACACCTTTGGCATAAACAAGGAGGATTCTTAATATTTTTTTAACATGTCACAAACCCTCATCCCACTTACAGCATGCTTTAGATTGACAGATTTATGAACACATTCATAACTTTCAGAGAAAGGTTTTTCTCCACTGGAAAATACATTTACTTTTCTTGTTGTTGTTTTTAATTCTTATTGATTACTGTATTCCTTGAGTGTACTCAAAAGTGAGCCTTCTCATTATCTAGCGCCCTTGACAACTTCAGGGAGGCTGTAGAAGAAGGACGGAGGATAATAATCTTAGCACAGCTGTTTCTGAGGACTGAAGCATTCCCTGGACCTCCATAAGGAAGATTCAGAGTGGTTAAAAGACACATTTTCTCATTGTTTTTCTTCCTGCTCTTTTTACTGTTTGAGTGAAGTGAGATCTTTTTCCTTCTTTAAACAATCAATTTAAACTCTTTCTGAGTAGAGTCCTTATATATCATAAGAGAGTCCTTACATATCATAAGATCTCTAACAACATTAGAGATCTTATTCTATTTACTAGAGATTTAGCAAAATATTTTGAGAATGAGCCATTCCTTTCAAAACAAAAACAAAATTCAAGCAAACCAGTATTTTCAAGTTAAATCCTCTAAAGGAGGGAGTGAGACACTAACCTTAGAATCTTATCACAAACCTGGTGTTATTTCAACGTCTGCCCAACTTTTTCCTAAATAACTAAGTCTGGAGATACCTTATCTGGGAGACATTCAACAGCCCCATAGATGCTGAGCTAGCTTAAAACATTGCTCTTGTTCCTTAGAGAGCCCATTCCCCATGGCTGAGGATTCACAGGAAACTTGAAAGAAATTTTTTTAACAAATAAAAGAACCTTTTTCTGAAATTCCTCTCACAGCAAGCACAGTGACTACAAAACCAATCTCAATTTTGCTCTTTTTCCACCTGTACCTTTAAACACTTATTCAGGCAGACAGAGGGAAAAGGGAAGACTGACAGGACCACAAGAAGCAGCTTAAAAGAAAGAATTTGCTGAGATGCTTGTAAATTTTCCTGTAACTAGTTGTTTTTAAAGTTGATTAAAAGGAAAATCTCTGCTCTTTCTCCCAAGCCTAGACCTAGTTGGATGTTGTGCCATGGGGATCGGCTTGTGGGTGTTTTTACAGTGTTGCAGTGAGTGCCCTTGTGTCTCTTAACTACTCCACCTCTGCACTCAAGGTTGCAGCAAATACTTAGGAGAGGGAGCAAGGCTCCTGCTTACTAAAGAAGGTACAGTCACAAAGCAGTTGCAAGAGAGAGTGACTAGGAAGAAAACCATTTTCCTCCAAAATCCAACACACCCTGTGACCTAACCAAAAAGCACTGGGTGTTGTGAGTCCCTTCTTACCTGGGCTGATGTGTGCATACTCCAACCAAGTTGGTGTGTTGTTTGGCTTGTAGTCCTGGATCCCTGTTCCTGGGCACCAGGTGATGCAGACCCCAGCTTGTGGGGTCCACGGCATTATGGATGAGACACAACAAATTCACATGGACTACCAAGTCCTGTGGGGGAAAAGGGATGGCATGGCTTCTCTCTCAAGAGGATAGCTCCTCGGAGCACCTCGGCCACTCTCTCAAGAGGAGAGCTCCCCAACCCTTGCTTTGACAAGCTTTTATTGCTTTTTTGGGAACATTACATTATGGTCCTCATTTATTATGCACAAGTTCACTTTAGGTGGTTACCTTCTACAGAAAACAAAGGAGAGGATGTCTCTAATCACATCACAGAAGGATATTTGCTAATGCAAAGGGAAATGTGGTTGAACTGGTTATATTCCATATTGGGGAGTTTTAGTATGGATTTTAGGAAGTTACAGTAAGAACTTGTTGTCTCAATTCAGGGTGGGGGAGTTTTAGTAAAAGCAAGTCTCATAGCAGTCCAGGTACAATGCAGGCCTGATTCCCCATGGGAGAACCTATCCATGGGCAAGGGTCCTTTGCATCTCCAAGTGGCAGCTGGGCCCACGCCATGCAGAATGGTCTCCTATAGTAATATATAATGGATTTATGACTGTTATTTTTTAAAGCACACATTTATAAAATTTCTCAGTTTTAATTTCTAACAGTAAATATTTCTTCCTTTTAATTTTTAGAGTGATGGAAATGTTTTTTATTTATTTAATCATTTTATTGTTCTTCAAATACAGTTGTCCCCATTTCCCTCCCATTACTCTCCTTTGTGCTACTCACATCCTGTCTTCCACTTTCAGCCTCCCCCACCCCATTGTCTTTGTCCATGGATTTTTTATACACGTTCCTTGACTTGACCTTTCCCTTTCTTTCTCCCATTATTTCTGTCTTTCTTTCCCTCTGGTCACTTTCAGTTTTTTATTTATCTCCATATCTTCGGTTCTATTTTTCTCACTTGTCTTGTTGATTACTTTTCACTTATAGATGAGATCATATGGTATTTTTTTAACATTTTGTTTTGTTTAACCCTAACATTTTTTCACATCTTAACTCCTGAATAATGAATGGTTCTTTCAATTATAATTATGAACAGAATTTTAATTATAAGGAAATAGAGATACTACTTAAATAGTGGCCAATTTCCTATAAATATTGTGATTCAGTCATTAATAGTAATAAAAGATGTACTACTTACAGAGAGAAATTATTCAGACACTTCTTCATTACAGAACTGGAATAAATAAATAAATAAATACATACATATAAATGCTATGACAATATTAGCCTTATTTTCCATATTTATCAACTTCCATGACTTCCAGTTAGTTTTGAAAATTAAAATTGAATAACTAGCCTTTGGAGATTGATGAGTATATGTAAATTAATATTAACAGTGACTGTTCATTAGTTAACTAAAAACTTTATTCAAGTTGCCTCCAGGCTAATTGTAGAAACCTCAAACAAGCCTTCTGGCTTTACAATTATAAACACAAACAGAATGACTAAATTCAAATTGTATCATAACTTTTAGATTAAAAATGCTTAAAAAGGAAGATATTAAGGATGATCAAAATTTAATATAAATTATAAGAACCTGTACAATTCAAGTAATTGACATTAATCTGAACAAGGTCTCAGATTTTGTTTTCAATTTCACTATTTGCATTAATTATGTATTGGAGGTTTATTCATTTGTTTATTTTTTATTTATTGTGTTTCAGTTACAGTTGTGCCACCTTTTTCCCCATTGCTCACCACTATCCTGTCACTTCCCCACTCTCACAGTCAATCTCCCCCATTGTCTTTGCCCAGGAGTCCTCTATTCATGTTCTTTTGCTTGCAACTTCCCCTTCTTTTCCCCATTATGTCCCTCCTCCCTCCCTTCTGGTCACTGTCAGTTTGTTCTTTATTTCCAAGTCTCTGTTTCCAATTTTCTCATTTGTTTGTTTTGTTGATTAGGTTCCACTTACAGTTGAGATCACCATCTGGTTTATTTCACTTAGCATAATGCTCTCCAGTTCCATTGGCAGTTTATTTTTTAATTCATGAGAGCTGAGAAAGAAATACCAATCCAACTGTGTATCACAACTGTTCTTTAAGAAGCAAAAAACAAAAATTCACAGCAGTATTATGAAAGTTCAGGAAGGCCATTTTAGCTTTATGCTTTATGATTGTTTATCTCATTTTTCCATTCACAACCAAATTGATATGCAATATTATCACTTTATAAAATCTAATTTAAATATTGTTAGAGAGAATCCATATAAATAAAATCTCTGTAGGGGTTTTTAATACCTTTGAAGAGCGAACAAGGGTCTCGAGATCAAAAAGCGTACTAAGCATAGTTGTGGCAATTCTTAGACTTGGAATTTTACCCATAGTTACACACCAGCCCCCACCAAACAGTAGGTCTTCTCTTTCTTTTCCTTTTTTTTTACTGTTGTTCAAGTACAATTGTCTCCATTTTCACCCAACTACTATCCCCACCTCACCCAGCCCTGCCTCCCACCCTCAAACCTACCCCCTTTGGCTTTGTCTATGTGTGCTTTATGCGTGTTACTTGATAGACCTTCCTCTACGTATCCTTCTCTGTTCCCCTTTGGTTGCTGTCAGTTTGTCCTTTATTTCAATGTCTCTGGCCTTCTCTTTCTTAAGGCTGGCAACAGACACCTGGGTCCAGCCCTCTGGTGGGTGAGTGGTGATGGCGATGAAGTGAAGTGGAACTTCAGTCAACTGAGTGAACTCAGCCAACAGGTGGCCAATGTACTCTTGGGAGCATGTGGCCTGCAGTGTGGGGACCGTGTGGCAGTGGTGCTGCCCCGAGTTCCTGAGTGCTGGCTGGTGACTCTGGGCTGCATGCGAGCAGGTTGGTAATTCACCACCTAGGTTGTGAAAGAAACTGGTGGCAGAAATACAACCATTCCTCTCCAAAGATGCCCCCTTCACACAACATGCTCTCCTTTCTGATGGGTAGAAACCACCTTTGTATTTATTTAAGCAAACTATCTACTAAGCATCATGATAGAGGTAACTAGTACAGGGTGAACACAACATGGCCTGTGTACTCATAGGACTTACACATCTTTAGAGGAAGACAGCTACGAAACTATTAATAGTACACATAATTATTTAATAACAATTTTGATAAGTGGCATGCAAATTTTATAAAAACCTATTAAAAATCTTGCCTACATCCTGTTTTTATAAATAAAGTTTTATTAGAACACAACCACGCCCTGGTTACATACTGTCCATGCCTCCTTTTGCACTAGTATACTGAACTTATTGACTTACAGGGGTCACAAATATCTCAGTAGAAGTGATAGTTGGACTGAAAACACCAGGATGAGTTCAATTTGGCCAGGCAAGGAGGCATAGAGGAGTGCTCCAAGCAGAGCAAACAGCAAAGGGAGGAGAGAAGCTTGAAAATTATGAGGAAACCTGAAAGGATATCTGTGTGCCTGGAGCCCAGGCAACAAGGGGAAAATAGTGGCAAAGGTGCCTGAATAGATGGTCAGATGGTAAACTGGCAGAAACTTGGGGGGCCATGATAAGGGTTCTGGACCCTTATATCATGAAGGATGGGAAACTGTGGGTGAACTGAGTGGCATGATCATATGCTTTTTATAAAAGTCAATGTAAGCCCTGGCTGGTGTAGCTCAGTGGATTGAGTGCGGGCTGGGAACCAAAGTGTCGCAGGTTCGATTCCCAGTCAGGGTACATGTCTGGGTTGCAGGCCATGGCCCCCAGCAACCGCACATTGATGTTTCTCTCTCTCTCTCTCTCTCTTTCTCCCTCCCTTCCCTCTCTAAAAAATAAATTTAAAAAAAGTCAATGTAAATAATGCACAGAGGATGATATCAAGAGGGCAAAAGCCAGGGTGTGAAACCCAGATAAGAGAGGAGGGATGATGTTGGCTTGGATGGGGTAAAGGAGATGGAGATAAGTGGATAGATTTGAGACATGATTAGGAGGAAAGTGATAGCAAGGTTTTGTTTTTTGTTGTTGTTGTTTATTTCTTTTTGTGTGTGTGTGGATGACATAAGGTAGAGGAAGAAAGCCAGGGGGTTGAAGAAGTCACAGATGCTTGAGTAACTGTGTGGACATGGCTGCCTTTCACTGAAGTGAGGAACACAGGATGAATCAGATATGGGATGTCAATGAAAAATAAGAAGTTCAATTTGGTAACTGTTGAGTCAGAAGTACCCACTGATATTCAAGAGGGAAGAGAGTTCCAGTTATAAAACATATAAATCGTAAGGATGTAATGTACAGCATGGTGACTATAGTTAGCAATACTGTGTTGTATATTTGAAAGTTTCAAAGCGAATAGATCATGAAAATTCTCATCACAAAGAAAAATTGCAATTTTGTTAACTTGTAATAATTTTACAATGTATACACATATCAAATTAATATATCTTACATATGTGATATATATACCTATGGATATTTGACATATATACCTCAAACTAGTACAACATTATATGTCAATTATATCTCAATAAAAATACTCATGGAAAAAAGTGAGAAGAAGTTGGACTTAAGACACAACATTTGAGATGGAGACAGAAATTTGAGAATTATCAACCTTTACACACAAGAAGTGATAAGTGAAGAGGTGTAAAAAAGAGCCTCAGGAAACTGTAGCATCATCAATCCTTATGCACATTCCAACCTTCATGGTCTTCCTTACACACAACAGGTATTCTCATCGATAAGGAGGAGGACATATATGTGGTCAAAAAGGAAGAGGAATCAGAGGTAGTAGGACCTTGAAGCCCTATGGAAAGAGTGAATGGGCTATGAGAGAAAGGTGATATTATGATAGAGTATAGTCTGAAGAAAATCAGACTCAGATTCAGTAGGGCTACCATGATAGTAACACATCTGAGGGTAGTCACCAGGTCTGCAATGTGGATCCTAAAGTGTTGAGGGTGGGAAGACAGTGAACCAAAGGTAAAGCTGTTTAACAAGAGAAACATGTAAAATCAGCTTCATAAAAAGTGAAACAAGTCTTGTTATTCTCCAAAAGAACAAAACAAACCACAGGAGTCTCATCAAGATAGAAAACAAAAGCTAAGGGCACTCTAGCCTAAGAAAATGCATCTAGGGTCCCTGGCTAGGTCACTGTGGTATTGCAGTAAAACAGAGAGTTACAAGTGTTTTTCCTTCTTTTTTTAATTACTACAGGAAAGTGTTTGGATACAGAAAATTCCTGAAGGACAGTGTGCATGTGTGTGCGCACGTGCACATACACAGGAGGGTGAGAGGGTGTTGTCAGACCCCTTATAACTCTGACAATACAGAGAAATCTGTGTTTAAATCACTCTCTGGTCAATCATCTGTCACTATTGGAACTTCTTACCCTAACTTCTCTTCCCACATTGGAACCCACTGGCTGCTACATCACACTTCTCTAGGGAAACAGACAGTCCTCCAGTTATCTCTAAGCCATTTCACTTTCAGGCCTTGTCTTCATGCCTGGGACTATCCAGCTTAGAGCCAAAGACATACTCTACAGGCTGCAGGTGTCTAAGGCCAAGGCCATTGTGGCTGGGGATGAAGTGGCTCAGGCCATGGACACTGTGGCACCTGACTGCCTTTCTCTGAAAACAAAGATACTGGTGTCTGAAAAAAGTCAGGATGGGTGGCTGGAATTCAAGACATTATTACAGTATCTGTATAGATTTTCATCAGAAGTGAAAACTGAACCAAACACTTATGTGCAGATGCTTTATTTGGGAGGTCCAGGGAGTAGAGTGTGGGACTGTGGAAAGGGACTGTGGAGGGAAGAAAAGATTAATATGACAAGAGTTACTGCAGGGAATAAGTGGGACCTTCTGAAAGCACAGCGAATGCCTTTCAGGATTGTTCCTTAAAGAACTGAGAAGTGCCTGATTCCCAATGATAGAGCATTACTGAAGCAGGAGATATTATCTACACCTCACTTCTTGTCTACAAACATGCATGCAGAGTGGACCCAGAGTTCCATGCCATGGCGGCAACAGAGAAGCCTCAGGCTTACAGAGAATCACCCATGGTCCACACTATTAAAAACATGAAGTGGGTTGAATCTCACCCAGACTGCTCAATGGATGGAATCAGAAGTGAGGCTAAGAGTATATGAGGTAAAACAAGAGATGGCTGATATACTGAGTTTCCAGGCACCTCTCCCCATCCTCCGAGTCATTAAAACAGATTTTTTTCCTGTAGTCCATGACAGCATGAGTTGGAGGAATTAGTTTTCTGTCATATGTCTGAAATCCCTCCACTAGAGACACATACATTAGGAAACTCCTAGGGTGAACATAAACTTTTTCTTTCTAATGGCATGGTGTTGAAGATAACTGTCAGAGAAAGAGACATGAGACCAACTCCAAGAGACTTGAAATCAGGACGCTAGAGGTGATGCTGAGAGAGGTGCAAATGCTTCAAGGGATTAATTGATCACCTCCTCTTCATCTAGTGTTGTGCTAGGGATCTAAATAATGAAATGAGCTTTGACTGGATTCTTGCTAAGCAAATCATGTGTTTCCTTTGTGTTATAGTTAACTTCCTCATCCCATTTTATAGATATATAAAGTGAGACCCAGAGGTGTTAAATAAGTAGTCCAAAGTTACATAGTTAATAAAGTATGAAATCTGAGTAGCTTTTAAGCCCAAGTCTGAGTGACTCAGAATCTCATGATCTTAACCATTTATAAGCCTCCTTTCTGGAGTGGGTTGGCAGACTTGCCCTTGCTAGCATAGGGGAAGGTGGAAAAGATGGGCCACCAGGACATCTGGTACCAGCACAGATCTGAGAAAGTGATACTCTGTCTCTGTCAGAGGAGCATCTACCACTCATCACTGTGTGGAGACAGGAAGCCAAGAAGCAGCTGCTATCTACTTCACCAGTAGGACTACAGGCCTTCCCAAAATGGCAGAACATTCCCATGCAAGCCTGGGCATCAGGGCCAAGATGGATGCTGGGTAAGAAGACCCCTTTCTCTCTACAGACTACTACATGGCCACACCTTGAGACTTTTTGAACTCAAACCCAGTTCTCCTGAGATTGGCTTCAACCTGGTACTTCTGAAAAAGACATTTGGGAAGTGGGGTAAGAGGGAGCATATCTCAGCATACTTGGTATTCAGTGACCTTCAATGTGACATTTCTGTTTTTGATAATATGAAATCTCAAAACCTCTTCAGGGCTTTGAGCTACATGTCTACTAGTTTGACTAACACAAGATTTATATGCAATTTCACCCCATACTGATCCATATCTTTGTTGTCCTTTGAGGTGCTGGTAATTTGTTTTCCCACTGCTCACATTCCACAAGGGCACTTTTGTCAGCAGAAAATTACTTTTCAAATTCATTGAAGTGGGAGCCGTAATTGGATTAATTAGATGAAATGAGGTCTCAGATGTCAAAACTCAGAATTTCCTTCTGTTCTACATCAACCCCATTAGTGGAATCAAAAAATACTGTGTCAATGTTGTCTTGCAATTATAACAAGAGATCCTCAGGGGATTTTTCAGTAGATCCTGCTTACCATGTTCATGGTATTATAAGAACTGGAAAAATATCTTAATGCAAAAACAAACCTCAAAAACCTAAATATCCTATGCATGAATCCATGTTAACATAAAATTTAATTATTTAACAGAAGCAATTGAATAGAAAAGCTATAGTAAAATACAGGTTCTAAAATATCATAAGGCAAATCACTTAAATATAACTAAGATATAAATTCCCACCCCAACCTCTACATTTGTTTCTAATAGGCTATGACCTAATTCTCTTATAGCAGTTAAACTATAAATCATCTTAAGCAAGGGGCACATATTATAATGATTCCCAGCCACAAGGAATTTCTTCATGTTTAGCCTAAATCATTCTTGCTTTGAGATAAGCCTAATAGGCTGATGGCTATTGGCAAGGGAGAGAACTTCTGAGAGTGAAGGGATTAAGCAAAAAAGAGAAAGAGAAAAATCTCCTGGACACAGACAACAGTGTGGTGATTGCCAAGGGGAGGGGTAGAGGGAGGTGGAGTAAGGTATGGGGGTGATAAATGGCATGGACTGAGATCTGACTTGTGGTGGTGAACACACAAGATAATATACTGATGATGTGTTGTAGAATTGTGCCCCTGAAACCTGTAAAATTTTGTTAACAAGTGTCATCCATTAAGTTCAATAAAAAGGAAAAAAAATGGCCTAATACCTTTTATTCTTGCCCCAAAAGAGAAATGAAATAAGGCAATTTATGATGCTTCAGGATAGAAAACCAGGGTAGGAAGATGGCAGCAGGATAGGTGTGAGCAGACCCCACTTCATCTTGCACATGGGTGAAACACACAACCGATCTTCTGAGGAACAGCACAAACAGCCAACGATATCCCAGCATACATGAAGATTAGAGACCAAAAATTGTAGAGGACATTGAAAAATCAGACAAGTAGGTGGGAGCTGTGAACATCAGTACACCTGCTAGAAAAGGAAATCCACAGAGGAACCACCAAGAGAAAACAACGGAAGAAGGAGAAGGAAGGAGTGGAAGCCACACTAACCTCAACTTAGAACAGATCTGGAAATACAACTAAATCGTGAAGAAATTACCCAGAACAAACAACTGAACTAGAGTGAGAGAGAAGACCCCAAATCTTGTACACACAGAAGAATCAGCTTCAACACAACCTGTCCACACCTGAACAGAATAAAAGATGTCACGGATGGAGTGACCCTCAGTTAACCAGTGAGAGGGAAAGACCCACCAAAGAAAGACCCAACAACAATCAAAGCACAAAGACATACAGAAAGCTAACATAAATGACAGCCCAAGACCAGTGAGCTCAGGAGATTAAGGAGACTGCACCACTGAATCTCACAGATCTTCTACCATAAAAGTTCACACCATAAACCCAGGGAGCCAGAACAGATCAATTTACAAAGCAGAAGCTAGGAAGAAGAGTCTCACAAACAATGGGAAGACAAAGAAACAATCCCCAAATGAAAGAAAAGAAGGAACCTCAGAAAGAGTGCTACATGAAATAGAGGTGAGTCAACTATCAGATACTGAATTCAAAATAATGGTTATAAGGAAGCTCAATGAGCTCACAAAGAATTACCAAAAACTACAGGGAAACTACAAGGAACTCACTGCAAAATATATCAACATTAAAAAGAATTTAGAAACTATCAACAAGAGCCAAGATGAAATGAAGAATACAACTTCTGAACTGAAGAACACAGTAAAAGGAATCAAAAGCAGGATCAATGAAGCAAAGGATAGGATTGGCTAGCTGGAGGACAAGGTAGGAAAAAAAACACCCAGAAAGAGCAAGAAAGGAAAAAGAGAATCAAAAAGAGTGAGGAAGGGTTAAGGGAAATGCAGAACAACATGAAACATAATAATATCCGTATAATATGGATACCAGAAGGAGAAGAAGAACAGCAAGAGATAGAAAACTTGTTTGGAAAAGTAAAGATGGAAAACTTCCCTACTTTGATGAGCGAAAAAGTGACACAAGTCCAGGAAACACAGAGAGTCCAAATCAAGAGGAACCCAAAGAGGCCCATTGAAGACACATCATTATTAAAATGGCAAAATTCTAAGACAAAGAGAGAATCTTAAAAACAGCAAGGGAGAAACAGGAAGTAATATACAAGAGAGCCCTGATAAGGCCAGCAGCTGACTTCTCAATGGAAATGCTCCAAGCCAGAAGAGAATGGTAAGAAATATTCGAAGTAATGAGAACCAGAGGTCTGCAACCAAGGCTACATTACCCAGCAAGGCTCTCAATTAAGATGAAAGGCCAAAATAAGGTGCTTCCCCGACAAAAGAAGTGTAAAAGAATACACGTCCACAAAATCAACTCTGCAAGAGATACCAAAGGGACTGCTTTAAGAAAAGGAAGGAAAAGAGTGAGAGAGAGGGGAACACAGGTACAAAAAAATGTCAGTGAATAAGTACCTATCAATAATAACCTTGAACATAAATGGATTAAAAGCCCCAATCAAATGACATAGAATAGCTGAATGGATAAGAAACCATTAACCACACATGAACTCCCTACAAGAGACACACCTCAGAACAATAGACCTACACAGACTGAAAATGAAAGGTTGGAAAAAAATATTCCAAGCAAATGGACAGGAAAAAAAAAGCCGGGGTAGCAATACTCATATCAGACAACATAGACTTCAAAAAAAGGGCCATAAAAAGAGACCCAGAATGTCACTTCATAATACTCAAGGGAAGAATCCACCAAGAAGACATAAACATTGTAAATATATATGCACCCAACATAGGAGCATCCAAATATATAAAGAAAATATTGGAGGACTCCAAAAAAGATATTGACAGCAACACAATTATATTAGGGGATTTCAACACCCCACTGTCAAAAATGGGTGTCTTCCAAACAAAATATCAACAGAGGTATTGCAGCACTGAAAAAGATCCTAGATCAAATTAACTTCCCTGACTATATATATATATATATATATAGAGAGAGAGAGAGAGAGAGAGAGAGAGACTTTCATCCCAAAGAAGCTAAATACACATTCTTTTCAAATGCACATGCAATATTTTCAAAGATAGACCACATGACAGGACACAAAAGAAGCCTCAATGAATTCAAGAAAATTTAAATCATATCAAGCATTTTCTCCTACCACAAGGGACTGAAACTAGAAACAAACCTCAAGAAAAAAAAAACCACTCAAACTAGTGGAGATTGAATAGCATTCTATTAAACAACGAATGGGTCAAGAATGAGATTAAGGAAGACATCAGAAAGTTTCTGGAAACAAATGAAAATGAACTCACAACAATCCAAAATTTATGGAACATAGCGAAGGCAGTACTGAGAGGAAAGTTCATAGTGATACAGGCCTAACTAAAAAAAAAAAAAAAATAGAAACATTTCAACTAAAAAACCTAACTGTATGTCTACAAGAACTCCAGGAAAAACAACAAACCAAGCTGAGAGCAAGAAGAAGAAAGGGAATAACCAAGATCAGTGCAGAATTAAATGATCTAGAGACTAAAAGCACAATTCTAAGAATCAATAAATGCAGGAGCTGGTTCTTTGAAAAGATAAACAAAATTGACAAACCTTTAAGCAGATTCATCAAGAAAATGAGAGGACCCAAATAAACATAATCAGAAGTGGAAGAAGAGCGATTACAACTGATACCACAGAAATACAAAAGATTGTAGGAAATTACTACAAAGAACTATACGCCAAGAAATTTGAAAACCTGGGTGAAATGGACAAATTTCTCAAAAAATGTAATTTTCCAAAACTCAATGAAGAAGTAACCTAAAGTCTGAACTGACCAATAACAGCAGAAAAAAATTGAAGCAGTAATCAAAAACTCTCAACACACAAAAGACCTGCACTAGGCCGTTTCACAGGAGAATTCTACAAAAGCATTTAAGGAAGAGGTAACCCCTATCCTTCACAGATTATTCCAGAACAAAACAAAACAAACAAACAAACAAAAAGAAAATGATGGAAGACTTCCAAACTCTTTTTATGAAGCCAGCATTATCCTAATCTCAAAACTAGATAAAGACACAAGGAAAGAAAACTTCAGGCCACTATCACTGATGAACATAGATGCTAAAATCCTCAACAAAATATTGGCAAATCACATCCAGCAATACATTAAAAGGATCATACACCATGATGAAGTGGGATTCATCACAGGGATGCAAGGATGGTACAATATTCACAAGTCAATAAATGTAATACATCACATAAACAAGAGCAAAGACAAAAATCACATAATCATATTAGTAGATGCAAGGAAAGTATTTGATAAGATACAGCACCCATTTATGATAAAAACACTCAACAAAGTGGAAATAGAGGGAGCATTTCTCAACATAATGAAGGCCATATATGAGAGACCCACAGTCAACATCATACTCAATGGGCAAAAACTAAAAACTGTCCCACTAGGACCAGGAATGAAACAAGGTTGTCCACTTTTGCCATTTCCATTCAAGATAGTGTTGTAAGTGCAACCACAGCAATCTGACAAGAAAAGGAAATAAAAGGCATCCAAATTGGGAAAGAGAAACCAAAACTGTCATTGTTTGCAGATGACATAATAGTGTACATAGAAAATCCTATAGACGCTACCAAAAAAACTGACCTAGTAAATTAATTTGGCAAAACAGCAGGATACAAAGTCAATATTCAGAAATCAAAGGCATTTCTGTGCACCAACAATGAAACAGCAGAAGCAGAAATCAGGAAAAAATCCCATTTGATATTGCAACAAGAAAAATAAAATATCTAGGAATAAACCTAACCAAGGAGGTGAAGACCTGTATTCAGAAAACTATACAACACTGAAGAAAGAAATTAAGGAAGACACAAACAAATGAAAACATATACTGTGGTCATGGATCAGAAGAATTAACATCATCAAAAGTTCATACTACCCAAAGCAATTTCTAGATTCAATGCAGTACCTAATAAAGTACCAATGACATATTTCACAGATATAGAACAAACACTTCAAACATTTATATGGAATCATAAATGACCCCAAATAGCTGCTGCAATTTTGAGAAAAAAAGAGCAAAGTTGGAGGGATCACAATACCTGATATCAAACTGTATTACAAGGCCACTGTAGTCAAAACAGCCTGGTACTTGTATAAAAACAGACACATAAACCAATGGAACAGAAGAGAGAGCCCAGAAATAAACCCTAGTCTCTATGGTCAATTAATATTTGACAAAGGGGGCAGGGACATAAAATGGAGTAAAAATATCCTCTTCAACAAATGGTGTTGGGAGAACTGGACAACAACATGAAAAAAAAATGAAAGTTGAGCACCAGCTTACACCATACACAAAAATAATTCAAGGTGGATAAAAGATTTAAATATAAGCCGTGACACCATTAAAGTCCTTCTGGAGAACATAGGCAGGAAAATCTCAGATATTCCACACAGCAATATTTTCACTGATATGTCCCCTAGAGCAAGGGACATAAAGGAAAGAATATATAGATAAGATCTCATCAAAATAAAAACTTTCTGCATGGCTATGGAAAACAGTATTAAAATGAAAAGAGAACCAACCATACTGGAAAACATATTTGCCAATGATACCTCAGACAAGTGTTTAATCTCCAAAATATATAAATAACTCACAGGACTCCACTGGAAGGAGACGAGCAACCCAATTACAAAATGGGCAAAGGACGTGAACAGACACTTCTCCAAGGAGGACATAGAGAGGGTCCAGAGATATATGAAAAGATGTTCAATATTGCAAGCTATCAGAGAAATGCAAATTAATACCACAATGAGATACCACTCCACACAGGTCAGAATGGCCATCATAATCAAAGCAACAAACAACAAGTGTTGGAGTGGATGTGGGGAAAAGGGAACAGTAGTGCACTGTTGGTGGGATTGCAGACTCATGAACCTACTGTGGAAAACAGTATAGAATTTCCTCAGAAAACTAAAAATGGAACTGTCTTTTGACCATGAAATTCCACTGCTTATAGTACATTCTAAGAACAATGAAACATCAACCCAAAAGAACCTATGTACCCCGATGTTCATAGCAGCACAATTTACAGTAGCCAAGTACTGGAAGCAACCTAAGTGCCCATCAGTAAATGAATGGATCAAAAAACTATGGTACATTTACACAATGGAATTCTATGCAGCATAAAGAAAGAGCTCTTACCCTTTGTGAAGCATAAATGGAACTGGAAAGCATTATGGTAAGGGAAATAAGCCAGGCAGTGAAAGACAAATACTGTATGATCCTCCCTTTAACAGGAATCTAATCAACAAAATGAACCACCAAGCAAAATATAACCAAAGACACTGAAATTGAGTACAGACTGGCAGTGAGCAGAGGGGAGAAAGGAGTGAATTTCAGGAGGAAAATGTGAAGGGTTTGCCTGAACAATTATAAAGGACACATGGACAATAACAAGGTGGGGGGAGGAAAAAGGGGAGAGAGATGTGGAGGGCTGGGTTGCTGGTGAGGGGTGGGAGAGAAATGCAGAAAACTGTACTTGAACAACAAATAAAAAAGAAAAAAAAAGAAAAAAAAAGAAAATAAAATAAAATGAATAGAAAATCAGTGGTCTATTCAAATGAACTTGAATTTAGTAAGGCTACTTGTTAGAATAATCATTTCTAGTGTCTTTTACGCATAAATATAGTAGACATTTCCTGACTAGTTACTACTATATCAAAAACTGTACTATGTTCTGGGGATAAAGTGAAAATGAGACCCAATTATCTGCTGAGTCATGTCCACTAGGGTCACACCTTCAAAGTGCTCTCCCCTTCTTGAAACAAAAGATATGGATAGAGAACAACTCCACTGTATACTTACATACACTTTTACAAATGTATTCAAACATTCAGGTTCACACACCCCTGAGCACACGTATCTGCCCTTACACATGCGTACACACTCATGCTAAAGCTCTGCTCACCCCAACATGCATTGACATATATGTATGTGTGTTTCCTTTCTTTTCTCAGCCTATGGATAGGCCTGCAAGCCTCGGACCTAATATGGACCATATCAGACACAGGTTGGGTAGTGAACATCATGAGCTCATTTCTGGATCCCTGGACATCAGGAGCATGCATATTTATCCATCTCTTGCCAAAGTTTGACCCAGTGGTCATTCTAAAGGTAAGAGAGGATCCAATTTACACCAAATGGTCAGAGTCAGTCCACAGTTTGCAGTTTCTTTTGACTCATCTAATTTTGACTAACCCTTGCCCTATAGATAAATAGTGTTCAGTAAGCAAGATGGAAATGATCTCTGGCCTAATAGAGCTCATGGTCCAGGTAAGGAGACAAACCCATATACAGATAAAAAGAATATACCAGGAGACAGGCATCATGGGTAATTGGTTCACTCAATGCATATTTAATGGACTATTGTTCTGGTGCCAAGTATCAGATAGATGGTGGTGACCTATCTATATAGTCCATCTATAGGGAGAGATGGACTATTGGAGGTGATGTTGTGTGTGTGTATCATTTATTTTTTTTATTTGACATATAGCACAGACTTAAGGTAAGTTCATTGAACATGATTATTTTAAATATACAGCTTTCAATAATTTATTTATATTGTACACTGTATTAGCCAGTTTGGGATGCTATAACAGAATACCTTGGATTGGGAGGCTTAAACCACAGACATTTTTTTCCTCACAGGTCTGGAGGCTAGGAGTCTAAGATCAGGGTAACATTTCTCTTTCTGATTTACAAACAGCTGACTTCCTTCTGTGTCCTCATGATGGAGAGAGTGAGCTCTGGTCTCTTCTTATAAGAGCTCTAATCCCATCATAGGGACCCCACCCTCATGACCTAATCTAAACCAAATTATCTCCCAAAGGCCTCGCCTCCAGATACCATCACAAGAAGGTTATGGTTTCAACATATGACTGGCAGAGGACATAGCATTCAATCTATAACAGACACCCATATAACCACAGCCTTATTGAGATATAATACATTCCCATTACTCCAGAAAGTGCTCATGCCACCTCATGCCATTGTCTATACTCCATAAATTAATCATTGTTTTGACCTCTATCACTATATGCTAATTTTGCCTCTTTTTGATCTTAATATAAGTGTAATCATCCAATATGTAATCTTTTGTGTCAGGCTTCTTTCACTCAACATATTCTCTATTAATTACTCTCCTTATTATTGCACATATGACAAGTTTGCTCTTTTCAAATCCTGTAGTGTTTCATTCTGTGTATCTATCAATCATAATTTTTTCTATCCTGTTGTTGATGGACATTAGGGTTATTGAAAGTTTGGGACTATAATCTATGAGGAGTCTTGAAGAATAAATAGGGATTTTTACTGTAGACCTTGAAAGGGAAGCCATTAAATAAAATCTAAAAATGGTCTTGACCTGGGAGAAACAAAACAATGGAAATGGGCTTATTTTGTTTGCAAAAGCACACTTGATGTTGAACTATATTTGTAATGTACAGTTGGACCATTGACATCCTGGGGCCTCAAGATATCTGTAAAAGTTCAGGGCCCACCCAGACTTCTGTTTGGCTGGCAACAGACACCTTAGGAGCAAAGTGAGGCAAGAATGACATCCTCAATGTCAAAAAGTCAGTCATGGTCTGCATTCTCAGGTGATTCTCTTCAAATGATTCTGTCACTCACTGATTTAAACAAATTCTTACTCTGCCTCTTTCTGAACATGATTTGATGTGGTTTCTGTTAAGTATCATGAGAAGTAAAAAAAAAAACAAGAAAACAGATAAAATTATAAAATCTATTAGGAAACTATAGATTGGAGTTGTGGAGTGGGAAGACTCATGAGAGTTTGAAAGACAACAAATAGTTAATTGCATACTGAGCTTCCTGTAAGGCAAGGCAATAAGGGAAATGGACTTATTTTCACATGTTATACCAGTTCATCAAGAATACTTAGAGGGAATAATTTCATGATTTACTAATGTTAATCATTTTTCTAGACTTTTTGTCAAGTAATTTTTCTAATAAATTCTATACTTTAATAAATTCTGTACAAAGCAAAGCATGGGACAAAAGTGGTGTTACATAACTGTTAAGAGCACCAGCTGCAGATGCTGGGTCCACTACTGGCTGGTTGTGTGACCTTGGGCAAGTTATTTAATCCTCTGAGTCACCATTTTCCCTTCTGTAAAGTGGGGATGATAATACAAACTCCATGAGGTTAATGCAAGCATTAAATGAGATAGCACAGGGTCTGGAAGGTATTGGTACTAGCTAAATACTTTTTTATTCTCATTGAATATGCCTATTGATTTTTGAGAGAGAGGAATAAAGGAGAAAGAGAGAGACAGACAGACAGACAGAGACAGAGACAGAGACAGAAAGAGCAATCAGTTGCCTCCCATATGTGCCCAGACCAGGGATCATACCAGCAATCTTTTAGTGTAGGGGATGACACTCCAACCAACTAAGCCATTGGGCCAGGACAATACTAGCTAAATTTTAATAGCACTTCTGGGATGTCTATAAGGCACTTTTAACTTTTGAAAGCACTTTTCTACCAAAATTAATCTGTTATAACGCTGGCCACAGGAGATTAAAGGACTTAACCAAAACATACAGCCAATTTGCAACAGCAGTTGATCTCTTTCCCTTGGTGACTGGGTGTTTACATAATCCTAAAGCAGGAGTGTCAAACTCATTTTCACCGGGGGCCACATTAGCCTTGAGGTTGTCTTCACAGGGCTGAATATAATTTTAGGACTGTATAAGTGTAACTATTCCTTAACTAAGGGCAAGGAGCTCGGCATTGCTGTTGGGTAGGAACAAGGTGCCAGACTGTATAAAACAATATGGAGGGCCATATTAAGCCCTGGGGCCTTGTGTTTGCCACCTGTGTCTTAAAGGTATGTTTGTGAAAACTAGTCATTAAATTTCCAGGAATAAGCAGCTCATCCTGGACCTTTTCTCTATAATGATAGGTGGTCATTTCTCTGTTACTTTTGGCTTGAGGGTACATGAGAATTGAGAATGATTTGGCCTGAAATAGACATAGCAAAGAAAGTGGGATTTAAATCTAGACACTGTGATGCCATAGTGCATGCTCATAACCACTATGCATACTGGTAAGTTCGGCATTTGACCTGGTGATCAGTGTCTCAGTTGGCTTTCTTTCTCCAGGTGCTGTCTAGCTACCCAATCAACAACCTGGTAGGAGCACCCATTGTTTACCAAATGCTGCTATAACAGGACCTTTCCAGGTGATGGGGTTTTGGGGGTTGGTAATAACCTCTGGCTCTATTGCAATGTTCTTCCTCCTGCTTCCCTTACTTACACAAATTCTCATTTATCTGAGTTGTCCCATGAAATTAATATCATTGCCAAAGCACCCAAAATTCAGATCTAGGCATGGGCAGAGTTTGGTTCTGGGAGGATAAGGGGGGAACAATTACTTCTCTTCTCTTCTTCAGTTACAAGTTCCCACATCTACAGAACTGCTTCAGTGGAGGGGATACCCTCCTCCCAGAAACTCTGAAGAGCTGGAAGTCTCAGACAGGACTGGATATTCGAGAGTTTTATGGCCAGACAGAAATGGTATCAGCTCTTAGGGGGAACCATAAGCTGTTCAGCCTGGTGGGCTTCAAAAGTCTCTTTGATAAAAAAAAATCTGACCTACCTTTTATCATGTGCTTATTCTGTAAATATTTACTGAGCTATTTATTCTGTTATATTTATTTATCTGTGGGATTTCAGCAGGGAATAAAACAGGTCAAACTTCTGCTTTCATGGAGATTGCATTATCATGCAAGTGGGAAAAGAGACATAAACTAGTAAATACATGACATGGAAGACAGTGAGAACTTCTGTGGAGAAAAGTAAAGATAAGTGAGATGAGGTGAGATGAAAGCCTGAATTTTCAAAAATGGTGGTCAGGAAAGTCCCCTGTAATGGGGTAACATTTTAGCAGAGATCTGAGTTTATCAAATGTACAAGGCACTACACTAAGCTGCTCATATTGAAGTGAGGGATAGGGGAAGAACCCACTAGACCCCCACCTCACTAGCTGATATATCTTCTTGGAACTCTTGGGGCTACTTGAGCACAATGCAGATTCAGTGTGCCACTTATCAAAACAACCTGGGGAGTATTTCCCCAGTTCCTCTTACTTGTGACTCTTGGTTCTTCTTCCTCCTTCTTGCACTCTTTTACTCTACATCCTTCTATGGCTAATGGTCCCCAGTACCCCTGCAGAACTCCCAAGAGAGCTCATGGCAGTGCTGTGATATAGAGGAGCTTTGCAAATGTGGGGTAGGACAATACAGCCATGAGAGGAGTCCAGCTTTTTAAAGGGAATCTTGTTTAGAAAATGTTCCCTTGGACACCAGCATCTCTGTAGGAGAATTTATTTCAGGATTCAAGCAGGACTGGCCCTCTTATGGAAGGTAATTTAATCCCACATGGTTTTAAACAATTTTTGGTGTCCATGGTCCCTTAAAAAAGTATAGTTCCCCTTAAAAAGACTATAATGTGGTTGTTAGTTCCTTTTTCCTGGGGAGTAGTCAATCAGATTGCTTTCCAAACAATTTAGTGCAACCCCTCCAGTGGGGGTTACAGTACAGGGGAGAGAGCCCAGGAAAGGGGAGGAAGGGAATCACCAAATGCGAGCCATCTTCAGACTGTGTCAGGACCTGCTCTACTCATTTTTTTTTTCCTGTGACCTCATAACCCTCCTGAAGTTTGCCCGTCTGTCTGCTTCTTCCCATAGGGACTCACATGCAGAGTTTCCAAGACAATGAAAGTCAAGCCTAGCTGCCTGGGGACTGTGATTCCCCATTACGATGTGCAGGTTTGTTTGGTACACTCAGGAGGGAGGGAAAAGGGGGAAAACACAAAGTTTTCAGTAACTTATTTATTACATTTTTAATTTAGGAAAAATAATGAAAAGAAAGATATTAAAACAACATGAAGAGGTAGGGAGGAAGGAAAGAAGAAAGAAAAGAAAAGGGAAATTTTTATATACTTACCATGCAGAGAAAAACACTCTGAATAGCCAGCAAATTAGCTGGCTTGTTAGTCTAATAAATATATACATTTTTTAAAACAAGAATAGGGCTAAATTTTGACACAGCAACTTCTTACTTACTTTTATTGTTGAATAATCTTGGGTGACCATCTTCCTGAATCAATTAATACTGACAAATGCCATGATTTTTAATGACTATGTAATAATTGATAGTGTGCTTCCACCACTCTTTATGCATTTTGTAAATCAATAGATGATTTTTAAAAAATTTCACTGGTAAAAACAACACTACAGTGAAGATGTTGTAGCAACATGATCTCACCTTTAACAGGAACCTAATCAACAAAATGAACAAGCAAGCAAAGTATGGCCAAAGACATTGAAATTGAGAACAAGCTGACAGTGACCAGAGGGAAGAGGGGAGGGGATTATAGGGGAAAGGAGTGAAGGGTTTGCAGGGACAATTATAAAGGACACATGGACAATAACAAGGTGGGTGGAAAAGGGAGGGAGGTGGGGAAGATTGGAGTGGTGGGGAGAGGTGGGGGGAAAGACAGAAAACTGTATTTGAACAACAATAAAAATGTTAAAAAGTAAAATAAAATACAATAAAGTAAAAAGAAACTTCCAATATTTTCCAAAGTGATTGTATCATTTTTCATTGTCACCCACAATGTGTGAAATTTCCAGTTGCAACACAATTTAGACAACATTCAGTACTGTTGATTTTTTTAATTTAAATGATATGAAAGATATCAAATCATTGTTTTAATTTTAAGTTCCTTGATAACTATAGATTTTGAATATTTTTTCATGTGTTTATCTTCCATTCATAGATAGTGTTTCATAACATCTTTTGTAAAATTTTCTGTGGAAAACTTTTACCTACTTTATTGATTTTTTGACTCAGTTTGTTGTATTATAGAGGTTTTTATAAATCTGGATACCAGTCCTTGACACAAATATGATTTGCAACAATTTTCTATGTACCTTGCCTAATTCTGTCCCTAATAGTGTCTTGAGAAAATTATAATAGTTTTGATAAAACCCCATTTGTTATTTTAAAGGTTTCTGATTTTAGCTTGCATGTTTATATTTGGGTACCGTTTTAACTGGTTCTTATTTATGTACATTTTTTGTATTGCCTTAAGTAGGGTTTGATGTTCACTTTTTCCTCTATAGATATCCAGTGACATTTGTTTAATAGATTTTAATCCCCCCATTGAATTGCTTTGAAATTTTTATATTAAGAACATGAAATTATAAAAAAAAAGATGTAGCTAAAATTTTTCTCCCTTCCTTTATTATTTCTTTAAGCTAAATTCCAAGAAATAGAATTTGTGTATGTGTATCTATGGTTCTGTGTATAGATATGCAGACCTAGAGTATAAAAATTTATATTCTATTCAGTGTTACCTATG